>NC_041368.1:5843503-5941003 GCF_900634415.1 Cottoperca gobio | reverse complement strand
CAGACAGACATGTAAACAGACAGGCAGACAGACAGGCAGACAGACAGACAGGCAGACAGACAGGCAGACATGTAAACAGACAGGCAGACATACAGGCAGGCAGACATACAGGCAGGCAGACAGACAGAAATGTAAACAGACAGGCAGACAGACAGGCAGACATGTAAACAGACAGGCAGACAGACAGGCAGACAGGCAGACAGACAGGCAGACATGTAAACAGACAGGCAGGCAGACAGGCAGACAGGCAGACATGTAAACAGACAGACATGCAGGCAGACATACAGACAGACAGACATACAGACAGACAGGCAGACAGACAGGCAGACATGTAAACAGACAGGCAGACATACAGGCAGACATGTAAACATACAGGCAGACAGACAGACAGGCAGACATGTAAACAGACAGGCAGACATACAGGCAGACAGACAAACAGACAGACAGACAGACAGACAGACAGGCAGACAGACAGACAGACAGGCAGACAGACAGGTAGAGTGTACCTGGTATATCCATGAAATCCTCCAGGTTGGGCTGCAGTGGGATGAGGCCCGGCTGGATTATATCAGCATTGCTTGTGTAAACTGTGGAGGAAGAGGACATAATATCAGACATGAGAGAGAATGTGAGTGAGTGCATCTGTTATTGTGTCTGTCTTATTGAGTGTGCTCCTTTGGATGACTTGCTGACCCATGCCATCACTGTGTGGTGGCACAAAATATTCCCTTAAAAAAATATTTTTCTATAACATTAAAGTAATAGTTCAACATATTAGGAAACGTTAGATGAGAAGAGTTAGTTAGTTAATGTTCATCAAGAAAGCAATTTCACAAAGAGTAAAAATTTTCTTTAAAATGTAGTCATAAGCAACAACTAAATAAATAATAATAATTAAATCCTGATTGGCGCATAGAAGTATGTTACATCACATATGTCCAAGGAGTCCATGACAAACCAGTGAGAAGAGCACAGACGACACCTGGTACAAAAATATCTCTTGAAAAAATAAGAAGTTGTTCATGTAGGACTCCATCACTCATAGACTAGTCAAATTGAGACAATAGATTTTAAGGGCCTTTACAACATGAAATACATCTCACAATATTACATTATATATCACTTGCGCTAGCCTTAGAGGCATTGTTAAGACTGTTTAGCTTCGGTACGAGGGGTGTGCTGACATATACTCTGACTGTGGATAAGTGCCTCATACAACCCCACTTCCAAACATCGGAACTATCCCTTTAAGTCTGTTGTCTGGGATCCTGTTCATAATGTGTTAACGCTAGGAATCATGATTTATTTGATAACAAATTTAATTAAAGTATTTATTTTTGAATTTATTTTCAGCCAAATGATGCATCCGAATGAAATTCACAATGCAAATGAAGACATGTTTTAGTTTTGTCATGCAGCTCAAAGGCCACTAGTTGTCCATCCTTATTTTTAAACACTTAAAATCATTTGACATTGATTTGAGACCAGCGCAAAGTCACATCCGAAAGTCACTCAGAGTGCTGACTACTCACTGTCATGTCGCTCGCTGGCCCAGGGACACGGCTTCTGTGTCATGGTGAACAGGGTGTCAGAGATGTCGGACAGAAGGCAGTCCAGGTCAAACATGTGGACCTCCACCGGCGCAGCTTCAGGCTCCTGGTACATCTGAGTGGACCATTTCTCCAGCTTGGACTGGCAGATCTGACCCTGGAACACATCAGCCAGAGTTCCAAACATAGGATCAACTTCCAGTGACAATCCCTGATCTCTCCATTAGAGGGCTCCCTACTAATAGGACTGTTGGAGTCTGGTCCCCCCCCCCCCCACCTGTATATGTCCAGTAATTAGTGTAGTGAAAGTGTGGAAGGTTAATGACTCCCAAAAGAAAATGTTTGTTGCGCTGAGAAATACATCCTACGTACTACCCTAAGTTCCTGGACATGTAACCTGTCCTGCCAAAGTGTCCATGTTCTAGTTAAAACCCAGTAAAACACTTAAAGAAAAAGAAGCTCCACACCGATCCTTTTCCCTGTTTAAGCTGCTTTGCTTCACCCTCTTCTTGCCTTGCCACATTTATAGGGAAGCCCAGATTGAGCCGGAAACTGCTTTGATTACGTCCAAGCACACAACACCCCTTTTATAATTTATTCATTAACTGCTCGATTTGTTTTCTTTGAGTTAGAATTGTGAAGTGTGTGCAAGTAGCAATGAGGTAGGATTGTTGTGTGCATATGCGTGTGTGTGTGTGTGTGTGTGTGTGTGTGTGTGTGCAGTGCATGATGAAAAAACATATTGTTCAAAAATACTAGGCTCTTTCAGGTTATCATTATGTCTCACCATTTGAATAAGCGCAGCAGTCTTTTGTCCCTGACCTAATTCTGGCAGCCACACTCACGTGTGAGGAAACAGGAAGGCCTGAGGCCTTAACCAACACAAACGGCTGCAGCCTCGACTCGGTAGAAGAAGAAAATATACATGGATCATTTCCGATGGGAAGTATTTACATTTTTGAGGAGTTTCCTACAACATGGTGGTACATTAAATTAAAGTGAGACGAGAAGATTATACATAACACGTGCAGGGATTGGACAATGGAGATTAGATTAAACTAAATGACATAAACAGAGATGAGGTTGTCAACGCCAAACACCTTTTGTCTCAAGTCAAGCTATTTTCTTTCACATTCACGATGTATGATAAAGACACACACACACATCAAGAGTCTGAGACACTATGAGACTATTCTCTAAATGCTCATATCCGCATGACAATATGCTCACAGTGACAAAGCTAACATGGTGATGTTTAGCAGGTAATATTTACCAGGTTCACCATTTTAGTGAGTTAGCTTGCTAACATTTGCTAACTAGAAAGGGCATGTGGAGAGCGCAGACCACCGCCAAGGCCATGTCCTATCTGGCAATGTTAATAAAAGTGAAAAATAATTTGTGTGTTCACCCTGAAATGGGTTCTTCATTGGCCCATGCTAAACCTTTCATAAAAATAAGGCCAGTAGTTTTTCTGTAATCACGCTGACAAACAGACCAAAACAAATCAACACCTAACCAAACCGAACACATAACCTCCGAGGCATTATTAGGAGGGCGCACCAAGATGGTGTAACTAAAAGAGCAGCAGTCGAACCTCAAGCGGTGAAGAATAATGTAGAAAACCTGATATAAATTTAACATTTGCGTTTGTTTTATGCAATAATGTCAGGAAGGTTATATCAGATCTGTGTGGAGCGATGAGAATAATGTGCGTCTCTTCAGCAGAGCAGAAGCTTCGGTTGACATTGAAGTCACATGCTTCATGTATGTCGTCAGTAATTATCTACATCTGTCTCATATCAAAGATTCTGGGAAGAGAGAGGAGCTGAGGCCTGAAACCTGTTGTAAAGTTTATGAAATAAACACTATAATCACAACAACCACAACCTCTGGGTTTTACTGAGGTGTTTTTCCCAGCCACTCGATGTAATCTGTGAAGAGAAAGGCGAGATAACGCTTTGGCGACACAGAGCATATAAACGTGGTTTAGTGATCTTTGACCTGTAAACTTAGTGCTGATATGTGCCCTTTGAAGTGCTGCAAAATACATCAACAGTTACGGCTACAGACACACTGCCACATATTATCTTTGACCTGAGGTAATACCTGGGCCACCAATGACAGTAAAGGAAGGATGATGATGATGAAGAAGAAGAAGAAAGAGGCGCTAGTGTGATGAGACAGTCGCACACTAAACAACCCTGTCTCTAAAACATGAGGTTTCTATACAACAAAACTGGATTGTATTTAGGTTTTGTGGGAAACGTGTTTCCTCCCACATTATGTTTGCAGTTTTAAACGTGTGGTGTGAATTGACACCAAACTGATTTGATTATGTTAAGATAACAACACTACTTGGTCAGGTTTAGTAAAAGATCAAATAAATAAGTTTGTCATGTAACTTAAGTTAGTAAGTGTGTGACTAAAGTTAAGTACGTTAGTTCATTTGTGTATGTAAGTCAAGGTTGACTTTTGGTTTCACACGGGACGGGACAGGAACAGCGGCTTCCTGGATGAAAGACAAGTCCTGTGTTTGTTCACCCTGAGCTGCTCCCCACACTTTTACGTGTTTGTGATACCACAAAAACAAACGTAATCCGGACGACAATAAGTTTCCCCTCAAAACGTATTGACATATGCCGTTTTGTTGTTTGGGAAAGTCATTTTTAGGATCCTGCTGTGACTTGCAAAGGCACATGTCCCATTCTCATGTGAATACTATTATGAGTGAGGTGCTTCCCGTGGGTCCCTCCCTCCCGTCTATCTTTCCTGTTTTCTTCACCACTTTTGTTTGTGACACATCGACGTCACTGTCACACTCACTGCCACTCTTCTGCTGCACTTCTACAAAGCGCTGCTGTAAGTAGGTCAGGTTTGATTAAATGATATTCAATTCTGCCGCTATTTCACTTGAATAAAGATAAAGCCTGAATGGGTGATAGAGGTATTATCACTGCTGGCAATCAATATGTGTCAATTGCCTTCAAATGCCGAGTCATGACGCAAGTTGTTTTGCACGTTTCCGTTTCTGTTTTTTCATCCTCTCATCCTTTCATCCTCCTATCGAAAGAGTTAGAATAATATTAAAGCAAAACTTTGTCATACCTCTTGTAACATTGATAGAATATCATCCTTCTTTTTCTGAAGCTGCAAGAGAAAGAAAAAGAAACAGAATAAATAGATATTACAGCATGGCTACTGTGTGCCAGAAAATACAGAAAACAAAACACTGCATGATGGGATATAACTCCCTGTAGGAATATTACAGAAGTGTATTAAATTGATACCATAGATAAAAATGCCCAAAACAGTAAGGTCACTATAAATGTACTTTTCAGTACCACAGACTCATTATAAGTTCCCTATAGACATATTATAGTGGTACAACAGCGGATAAAATGCCACACAAGTACAGTAAGGTCATATAACATTTAGTGAATGCCATAAATATACAATGGGTAGTTAAACAAATATTATAGAGGCCCTGTAGCGGGACATCTCAGCACACTGCGGAGCAACTATGCACCTGTAGAAAGGAAACAATGTGACTGAAAGGCATTACTACATGCTCCCCTCAGCAGACGTCACTCAGGGCAAACAGTCTGTGTGGTCAGTGCACAGGGCAGGAGCCTGAAGTCCAGACGGACGAAACCAAATCATTATCTGTGAATTCGAGGGCACGTTTTTTACAAATCCGTTTGAACTGATTTACATATCAAGTTTTTTGTTTCTGCCATAGTGACGTCAAAGCGGCTCCGTATAAACCTGCTCTCGGCTCTAGTGGCAAAGTCAGGAAGTCTCCAAAGACAGTAGGAGTCTCTGCCTGTACAACATGTCATGTCAGTCTAACCCGTGGTTGTCTACAGATGTATGGCTACAAATATGCAATAGATGAAATTCTGTGCTCACCCTCTTCTTATAGTAGATTCTCCACTTGTGATATTCCTTAATCACCACCTCAATCCTTCGCTTCCAGTAGCTGCCCTCTAACACAATTGCCTGTTGACATGAAGCAGAAATACCAAACTTAAGACGTACATGCCTCATCAGTGTACAACACAAGAATCTAAACTCAGAAGCATGCACTTTAATGTTTTATTAACTGAATTTGTAATAATGTGTAGTTGAAAGAGAAGCAAGCTACTGCTTCATCAGCCTGGTGCCATTAAAAATACATCAATCCAAACTTTAAGAGCAGCACAGATTCAATTCAACACCTTACACAGAACTGTACTGTACACCTGTTAAACTGCACACATTCAACAGTAATATCTCACCTGCGTGCCAGAGATGTCAAATAAAACAAATGCAGATATTTTACATATGATGTGGAATTACCCAATGATTGCAGTTTTGAAAATGTATTACTAAAACTAACTATATGTGAATATGTGACAGGATCCTAAAATGTGGATCCTAGGAGACATGAACACATTGAAAAAAATGTTTCTGTTATGCACTTCATTTTACATACGAACATACTTTCAAACCGTTTTCCTCTTTTCTTCTGCATTTAGTTTTAATCAGTATTGCTGAAAATGTTAAAAATTGTCCCTTTTGACAAAAATCACTCGCCTCCGGCTTCCGATGAGCATCAGCCTCCGAGCCCTCCAGCGGCGTGATGAAGCCACACACTGGGTTCTTCCTCTTTTCCACATCTAAACACAGCATGTACAGAGAAACAACATCAACACTTCATGTTCAACTCCTCATTTATGTTTAGTCTCTATCGATTTCTTCACCAATGATTTCTTGTACAACAATTTGTATTGCATTTGACAGCAATGTCCTTCTACATTATCAGTGAGGTGTAGTAGAGGTGTTAAAGATGATGTCGAGGTGAAGAGTGGAGACTCACACTGAATGAACCAGGCTCTCCAGATGGCATTGTTCAGACGGATCTTATCTCTCCACAGCAGCCGCAGACCCTTAAAAGACTTCCACTTGGGAGAGACGATCTTACCGCTGTAAAATAAAACACATAATTAATCTAAAAATATACGATTTGTTTTAGGGCAATGTTCAATGTGCTGCTTTCCCCCTTCTAGCCAAACACTCCAGGCAAAAACATTGTTTTTTTCAGGCACATGTCAATTTAACACGTCTTCTTTCATGACTTCTAGTGGAAAGAAACATCCAAAATATACATTTAGCTGTTTATTTTTACTAACTTTGTCTATTTGAGTCTGTAGATTTCTTAAATAATTGTCTTAATGTCAGTTACCAACTGGGGAAGTTTCATTGTGATATTTATTAGTTCATTTCTTATTACCGTAGTGTCCTGCAAATAGTATCGAATTGTACAATATCTTTAAAGGCAGTTTTCTCAACAAAAATAAATCTTTTTTAATAGTCTGAGCCAGAAATCTGTAGTTCAGTATCACTTACATGCAGCAAACTTTCATGTTTCATTCCTATCTATATTCTGAAGGTTTGTTCATATATCATTCATAGCCTAATTTATTCAACAGTTTATACAGTTACAGTTTATACCTATGGCTGTTGTATGGAGTGATAGAGATATCTAAAATATATCCCTCTGTTGACTCTAAAGTTTCAACAAAATGAAGCAAGAATTTTGAACCTGACTTTATCCAATGTTCACATTTCTGCTCCAGAAATGTATACAAATAAGCACATATTTGATAAGATAAGGCCTCATTTGCATATTTTTTCCCATATTCACCTGTAGTGTCTCCCCTTAAAAACAATGAGAGGGGCAGACGACTAGATACTTTTTAGAAGAAGTGGACACAGTGGATATTCAGTAGCCTCTCCCCTGTTAGAAATCTGTCTTGAGTTTGACTAATAGTGCCCAATCAGCTAATTCACCAGTACACTGCCAGGCTGTTTTCAGCGTCCCCTTAGCCCACTGAGTGCTGAGAAGAGGCCTCCTAATGTGAGGTGCTCGGGGAGTTGCTAGGAAGTCTGGGGAATCATTTTCAACATGCTCTTAATGGAGCGACGAAGCCGCCTGTCACACGCTCCAAAACAGCAGAGACATATTAAGAGAAGAACCAACCAACACAAGTCTGGTTAATGATAAATAATGTGCAGCAGAACAGCAAACACTGTCTCCTGCACATGTACCTTACAAATAGCACTTAGATCCATTTAAAACACCGTACAGAGTATTTTTGTATTTCTTCATGTCATTACTGTAAACGCCTTTCAGGGTTTATTGTGCAACTATCATCAAACTATAAAAACACCACATTGGCACGCAGTGGGAAAAGTGTCTTCTTTAGGCCGATGCATTGATGGCAACTCTTATGAACAAGTTGTTAAAGACGGCTTGTTTAATTTGATTAAAGACGTTCCTGCAAGAACAGGCGCTTTCTTATCAAGGTACACACCCGTCACTCTTTCCTTAAAAACAGAAAAAACAGGACAAACACACCAGGGATGTTTGAATGTTACAACTCTCGCATGTCTGTGTGTAATACATTATAACAATAAACATATTCTAAAATAAGCATGATGTTAGGATCTGCTTTCCCTCAGTTACACTGTAATCTTTCCAGCGCTGCCAACTAGAATCAAAGTCCAGTTTTCGATGAAGATTTTCCAAGCGGTTGCACAAGAGACTCTTCCAACACATCCACAGACACACATTCAAACCCAACACTATCAGTTTTAAAAGGGAAACCTGCTGAAACACAGAGATTTTGTATTTGGAGTTCTTGGTGTACACATTGGGCAGTTTGTGGATCCTAATATAACATGTGTAAATGATGAACTACAGAGGGAGATCACTGCAGGGGGGAAGGAATGTCAATTAAAGCCTGCATGTTCATTATTTCTAATTCATTTGTACTTTGTAATGCTTCCAGCTGTAATATAATAACATGGAAATAACTTCTACTCTCTCATGAGAGCTACAAACAAGGCACCAATGTATTGACCGATCTGTTCCTGCAAATGAAAAGGAGGTTATCTGAAATGAAGGGGGTTAAGAAATGAAGGACTGCTTCTATCTAGACTAATTATAGGGGGGGTCATGCAATTTAAAAAGCAGTTCAACAAATCTGAGGTGGTCGCTGACTAGATAAATGGCACCCACCTGTAGGCCAGGGACATGCAGTCGAACAGGCGGGTCAGAGTGGGGTCGATGCTGAGGCTCCCGGAGCTCAGCGGGCCGTACCGGTACGTCTGACACCACGTCCTGTTCACAGTGTCAAAGTCATATCTCATCGACCCGCCGCCTTTCGTCCTGCGCGGCGCGGAGTCACTGTGGGGGGACGACACCATGAAATGTCCGCTGTGGATGACCTGGGAGCCGGGGAAGGAGCAGGCGGGCGGCCCGGTACCTGCCGCCCGAGCGGGTTCACCCTCCGTGTCCGACTCCGAGGAGTCCAGAATCTGCTGGCTCTGTCCGGCGGAACAAACTCTCCCTTTGCCCGCCATGGTGCGCTTTCATTCAGTGTTGACTGTCCGCCAAACTGTGAACTTTCTCCTCAAATGACTCCCCCTCCTCCCCCGTTTTCTTCAGATAGTCCAATACCTCCTGAAAGAAGCCGCTTGCTTGCAGCACCGAGGCCCCTCATCTGTCAGCTGAGAGACCACCGTGTACCTCCCTCAGCAGCACGGCGCGAGACACTGTGAGTGGACTGTTGAGCAAGAGCCTACTATCATTATGTCAACTTCATATGGTGGTAAAGTCCTTCTTACCACCAATCACTGAAGACTAATTATTAATAGACTAATCCTTATAGGAAATATTGTTATTGTCTGGAGTCAATGTGATACTTCAGGTTGGACACAATATTCAAAATATTCTTATAGTCAGCGGAGGAATGGAAGTAAGTACATTTACTCAAGTACTGGATTTAATTGTGAGGTACTTGTACTTTACTTGAGTAATTCCATTTCAAGCCACAACTCCACATTTTGGAAGCCAATATTGTACTTTGTACTACTTTTATCTGACAATATAAATTGCTAGTTTTATTATTGTTCACTATTCAGATTATTAATAGAAAATTGAAGGCATCAATAATAATAAAATAATATTATGTACTGATTACTTATTTTTCTTCCACCACTTCTTATAGCATAAAGTAATTACTTAGTAGGATAAGACAAGATAAGATACATTTTTTAATTTCAAGTAGCCAGATGTGGAAAGTTACTGAGTGCATTTGCTCAAGTACTGTACTGGAAGGAGCGGTTAACTGATTTTTAAATTATGCTGAAACAATAGACACGTGCCCATATAGACATTAAAACAGGTTTGCATGTAATTGTTTCTCTATTGTGCTTCCTATGGGTTTCCACACCTTCAATTTCAAGGATTCTTTCAAGGATTTTCCAGGCCCAATTCCCCTTAAATTCAAGGAGACAATGCAGCATAGTTTGAGACACTGATCAAGGTAAATTACTGTTGCACTATTCCGAGTCAGGTAACACGTGAAGCAATGCTGCCACTGCGGGGAACACAGATGCAGACACTGGAACATAGCCTATTTAGTAACATTAAGTTAAAAAAAAATCAAAAGAACTTCAATTTCAATTCTTGTACAAAAAAAAAAAAAATTCAAGCTCTTTCAATAACACAGGTCTCTTTTCAAAAACGTTCAAGACCTTGACTTTCCGCCCTTAAATTCACAAACTTTTAAGGACCCGTGGGAGCTTTGTATGCAATTGACAGTGAGAAAAATGTATTTCAAAGTTTATCTAAACTTAATATGATGCTTCAGGGGCATGACTTGGCTCGTTCAAGTGGGTATGTTCAAGAGTTATTTTTTATTGCAAAAGATCTTCTATGTGTGACAGTCCCCACACTACAGCTCAACAAACACTCCCAAAGGGGTATTTCATACTAAAACAATGTTAATATGAAAATACTTTAAGTTTGGAAGACAATTTAGTGATCGATTATATACACTAAACTGGATTAATTAATACTAAACATATGAGTGACATTTATTCATTCCTCTTTACTTTTACTCGATTAAGATTAAGAGAACATGTTGCAATATTGAACGTTTAAAGGAACTGGTGTGACTTAAGTATTATAACATCCAGATCCCCATTGTATCCTTAATCATGTAGATCAGAAGATAAAATATTTAGTCTCAAATTAGGGTGAATCCATAGATTTATACGTTTTAGTACTTTGCTGTGTTTAAATGCAGTTTGGACACTTCTGCATTTCAAACATCTGCTTTGCATAAAAACAACCATAAAATCATCCATTAATATCAAACTGTTTTATTTAACACTGAGCTTTCATTTGCAGAAGACATGCTAAAAGTATGCCATTTAAATTTAGCTTTCCCATATTATGGTCTAACAGAGTCAAATCAATATTAGTCAACATGAAATCCCGTACAGTCAGCGAGGAGTAAGACTCAAGCTGTAAAAGCAGACGCTGTTACGTACATTGACGTGAGGACTGATTTAGTAAACCGTTTCATTTTGTGGAATTCTTGTTTCGTGTTCACATCTTGGCAAATTATCCCTTTATTGGCTTTAGGATAGTTGGACATCCACAAATACTGACTGGAACATATCAACCCCGTGCAGTTAAGACAGGAACAGAAGCTTTCTGCTCAGTCATGACCTGCATTGTGTCTGACCTTTAAATATTTAATTTAAACTATATTCTTTAAGTTACAGAAAAATAAAGTCACATTTTAACAAAAGAGATCACATTTGCAGCCAAGTAATAATGTGACGTCTGCTGGCAACATGGCTCACTGTCACACTAAAGCAGCAGCCGAAGATATCAAATCAATCAGTTTGCTTTAGACTTATATCATCGTACCTTAACTTTGCCAGGATGTGTATTGAAGAAAAGTGAAATTTTACTTATATCTAACATTAGTTACATTTGACAAAACCTTGGAGGTTTTCCAAGAACTTGATGTACTCTTGATGCTCGACGGCAGTGCTCAACTCCATCAACTCATCAGCAAAGGTGTTGTCAATCCCCCGGTCCGCCAGGAAGTCCATCAGGTGATCATACAGGGCCTGAAAAACAACAGCATTAAAGTTGTCATTAGTTCAAATGACCCGTGTTAAACACAGCCACCATCAGCTTCATTAACTGTTGTGTGCATTTAGTTATTATTATTCTGTTTCCTGTCTCTTACCCAGTCCAGAGAGTCTGTGTTGAGTGTATAGCTGTTCTCCTTCCACTCGGAGTCTCCCTCAGGCTGGAAACTGACCTCACGAATGGCAAAGATGTCGCTCTCCTCTTCTCCTTCACCATGACTCACCTAAAAAAAAAAAGGCAAATCCAGCTTTTCTATTTAACTCAAACTGTCAGAATGAAAAGTCAGAGACATGCTGTCAATATTATATGTCTGACATGTTAGTGTCTGTGTTAGAGATGCACCGATTTTCTTGGCCGATTCCCGGTTTTAAAAGTCTGACCTGCCGATTCAAATTTGATTTCTTCCTAAGAACTATAATTGACAAACATTTTTGTAACTTGTTTTCATGGTAAATTGAAATACAATTTGATGTTCACAATAAACATCGATATTAAATAACTAACATTTTACGGGACCTTCTTGTTGTCAAACTTGTTTTTAAAGTTGTTCCTCCACGGCTCATTTTGGACTTGCAGGTGTTGCAAATGTAATGTCTTCTACACTCTCACTAAAGAACTTTCGCAACGATATCGTAGCGTTGACCATTGGTGCTTTCCTAAAATATCTACACCGACATTTTTGATAAATACTCATCAGTAATGTGGATATTATGACTAAGTGGGTTGCCCAGCCCTGGTGTGGCTGTCATGAAACGGTCTGTGCACAACGTAAAACCATTGTGCGGCACGTGTGTAAATTTGACCGGCAAAAAAAAAAAACGGATATACGAAACTGACTGACGGATATCACTGGTCATCTGATCAGCTGACAACCAGCCGGTTTCAACCGGTGCATCACTGTTCTGTGTAAATGGATGCAGTCTGTGCTTACCTCGTCTTCAGGGAAATGGCAGTCAAACACCAGGGAATGTTTTGCAGCCTGTTTAGTTACTTCAACAACAAAGTTGGGCGTTGACACAATTTCTGGCTGTAAAGAAATGATAAACATTACAATATTAACATTTTGTTATGTTTGAGGTTTTCATCAAGTCATTTGTGTTTTAAACAAAATTATCCAGGGTGATGCAGTCATGACTGCGTACACGTCACATACATCTTCTAAAGCACCAGGTGACCAACAGGTTTGTTGTAACTCACCTCTTCTTCTGCTGACTTCTGCTGTCCCTGTTCTGCCTCCTCATCAAAGTTAGGAGGAATGCTGTTATTGACATTGAATGTGACAGTGATTCTGTAAAAAGACAACAGATAAAGAGTTCATTAGTGTGCCCACGTGTCAACAACAAGGATTGTACAAATCACAGACTGAGCCTGCCTTACTTTTCTGAAGCAACATTCCTTATGAGTTTAGCCTCTGTGCCAGTCATCTCTAGTTCCCATCCTCCAGACATCTTAGGAAGAGTTTTGTTTTTTTGAATCTTCAGCTCCTCTTTAATTTCATCAGACAGGAAAACGCCAAACGCTTTGTCACCTGTTTAAAATGGAAAAAGGTTACACAATCATGAAAGAATTTATGGCGTGGAAAATCTAATTTCTACAGGTTTGATTAGCTTGGCTTTCCCCCAAGCAACTGGACTCTAACTGCAAGAATCCTTCTGAAGCAACAAGGCTATTTTCTATTAGGTGCTGTTAGCTTGACATGTTTATATCAAGAGCACCTACTCTCTTATGAAAACATTTCATAGCAAGGCCTGATGCCTTGAACGTGTTTTATCATAGGCCGGCATAAGTACAGCACACACAATGCTACTATGCTTGTTTTATTACCTTAATTCATTTTTGGCCAATTAATAAAGAGCAGCTCTTAGCAAAATATGCACAGTGCTGATGATTCACTTACATTCTGAAAAATATTAAAGAAGGTCGATGTAATTATTAATATATTCATAATAATACATATTATAACACTATTTAACATTTCAACACATACCACACAAAGTATGACTTCTCTGAAGAACAGTTACTCTTTTTCTTTAGCGGTCATCTTTTTACCTGTATTCTGCTGAGGACAGCTTAACACATCTTTCAAGGTGAACGCTAACAGTGAGAGGATACAAGCGTCCTTTAGTGTTATAATGTCACAACTCACTTCATTTCTCACAGGCAAAAACGTCTTTAGAAATGAGGTTACTGTTAATTGAGCGACATATTGACGGGAGCTCTTCTCTACACAGCTAAGCATGTTTTTCTCTCGTCATGTAACATAGTTTAATATTGCCTCATGCTAAGCAAGCTAGCTAGCTTATATAAGTACCTTTACATCAAATGTTACCTTCTGTGTGCAGTCCTTCACATCCACACGATACCGAGGGACTTGTCACTTTTGCACTAAAGAGTTTCGACCTGAATCCTGACGAGGCTCCGTTGTTATTCAGCATCCAGAGAGACCGGGTGAAGGGCCGAGTTGACGCCGAATTTGGAGAGCACAGAGTCGGGCAGCTGAGTGGCAGAGCTCGGGCTGTGGACGTGGTGGCTGAAGAAAGGCGGACAGCGGTTCCAACCGCACGAACAACTGACTTTAACATGACTGTATAGAAATATCAAGGACAGATAAATAAGTTTGACAGCACACAACAACCGGCTAGTTCCCCGTTACTGTTGCTCCTTCCAGATCACAGAAAACACGTGTGGAAGGACACATTGACCTTTCGTAACTATGACCGTTACACCGGAAACAATAGTGAAAGAAATACAACTAAATTATTGCCTTACTGTTTTAAGAAAATCTGAACTATGATCACAGCTATATGAATAAGTGGTATAATCTAATAAAATAAAGTAAATTATATTTTATATATATAATTTTTGTCACAACCTACCCTACAGCGCCCCCTGTGGTTTAATAAAGAAGTTGTCTCTGTATTGAAGAACCTGAAATTATTATTTCAAACATATGAATATTTAGCTAGGAAATAAAACATAAAATGTCACACCATTTGAAGCACAACATATAATTGTACAAATATACAAAGATAACCTCTTAAAAAATATATCTAATATGGTCTCATACAATCTCACACAATCATATTATTTTCACAGTGGACATGGACTTCCTCGACGGAGGGGTTGTATCATTCTACTGTAAGTATTTCTCAGTGTAATGAGTTGAATCAGTTGCATCAGTTAGACATGAAGTCATGCTGCCAGAAGATGGCGCTGTTTCCACACAACTAACGCAGGACAGCAACACTTTAGTAGTCCTTTGTCCTAAAACTCAAGGTCATCAGATCATACTACCATGTTGTAAACACTGAAAATACATCTCAATGCTCTGTTTATTTCATCAATACACCGCACTTAAGTATACCTTGTCTCTCTAACTTTGGAATAGTCTTAACAGTACATTAATTGTATATAACACTCTGGCATCAATACTGCATTTATATATAATGTACATTTAAACTAATATTCTTATTTATACTATTCTTGCATTTTAACACAGCCTTATTATTTAGTCATATGTTGTAGTAAAAATATTTGTTTTTATTTTTACATATTTATTGTTGTTATATTGTAGTATATTGCACATATATATTTCTTAACATTTCTGTGTTTATATTTCTATTCTAGAATTGGAGCAACTGTAACTTAAACCAATTTCCCTCAGGCGATCAAAAAAGTATTTCTGACTCATCCGATTTTGCATAATGTGGAAATGGGGTCATCTATACATGACTAAATAACAATGACTGGGATTAGGAGTGATTTATGCTTTATATATCCAACATACTCATTTTGAATGTTTTCAGGTCTGACATGGTACAGCAGCTCTTTAGACCAGGGGTGTCAAACAAAAACCGGCCCGCCAGAGGGTCCAATCCGGCCCGCGGGATGACTTTGCAAAGTGTAAAAATGAGTTGTTGTGATCATAAAGTAAAATACTGTTCCAGATACCTGTGACAAAATGTTTTGTGCCTTTGTAGATACACTGATCTGTACATTTTAATGCACATGTGTAAATGATAAACTGATACTATTGTTAAAATTGCACCTTTCTTTCTCAAGAAATTTCAGGTTGTTCATAATGTTTAGTAAAAAGATCAAATTTGAAAATATTCAGAATGTACTTTGTAATTTGGAGTTGTCGTTATTTATAGGTTATTATGCTGTGATTTTACTGGTCCTGCCCACTTGAGATCAAATTGTGCTGCATGTGGCCCCTGAACTACAATGAGTTTGACACCCCTGCTTTAGACACTCACAAATATGGACAATGGGACTGTTACTGTGTCAAAGCATGTCCCCCCGTACCCCTGAAACTTCACTTTTCACATGTAAACTTGTTCTGTGGGACTGGATTTTTATTAGAAATTATTCCAATAGTGGTCATGTAAGACTTTAACAAATCATATTAAATATACTCATAATAAACTCGTCAAAAGTCGTGCATTCAAATCTTACAAACGTCATAACATGCAGATCTTAAATGGTCAACTTCTCCTGAAAAAAACCACAGAACACTCAACCTTGTAACATGGCCTGATGATTCTCTACCCCAGATGCATTTGGTGTTGGGTATTTATAAGTTAGAAATAGTGTATGTAATTTATTCAGGTTACGGTATATATATTGTACAATCCTGAGTCCAGTGTAGAAAAAGACAAGAAGAGCATCCATCCTATTCCTAAACATGGTGTGATTTACATTCTACAAAGTATGTAAGACCTGAGGGATCAAGTCGCCAACTAGAATCTCCATGCACAGCATTCCCATGTTGTTAGCATACGTCTGGTTAGTCTGCGTAGGGGCTGGGTGACAGTCGGACCTGGAGAATAAGGCATGCTACTTCTCCTGATGTGCATGTATTTAAGAAACTCGTGACACAATCATAGATGTGGAAAAAAAAGGCATGCACAAGCTTACAAGCCAAGTGCTGCATGTAGAGTAACTATAAAAGTGAAGTCATGTCACTGGGACATGTAAAAACCTCATATTCTCACTCCGACTTTGGCAATTTTCATATTTTCTTGTATTTAAATAACCTCGTTAGGTGAAGACAAATCTACCGTCCTTGCATATATAAACCCTTTAAGACCACTTTGTATAAATTCAAAACTACATGGTGGGAAACTTTAAGACAAGACTGCTTTGCTTCTGAGAAGCTAACATTTCAAAGACATTAACTCCTCATTATTATTCAAAATGACACAGAAAAGAGCCACTAACAAGTCTTTAGCTTTCTGAGTCTTGTTGGGTCGGTGGCTTAACAAGCAAGTACAATATTTGGTGAGATGAACATATGGAAAGTAGCATTCTATCGAGTCTGATTAGATTTAATTGAAGAACGGCTCCTGTGACGTTATCTGTGCTGTTAAAACGCATGCATGTGTTGAAGGAATTGATGCATGACATCTCAAAAAGACTGTTTTGTTTCAGCTGGCTAAATGGTAAGATGAAATACTACCAGGCAGAGGAAACACAGTTTATAAAATCTGATTTACAGTCTTACAGGAAGTCAAAGTTGTTGTGAGGCCTCAATATGCAGATTTCTGTTGCAGTGACACATGCAAAATGCTTGTCAACTGGGAGGTAGTGAAATCCAGAAGTTTACTACACAGAAAATGTTCTTTTCTGAGTTGCACTTGTACGTAATCAATAAGCGTCTTTGTCTAAATTCAGCTTTGTGAAGAGAACACATTTTCCAGTTTAGTTGCCACTGGGTGATTTGAGGAAGGGGAGGTGTCCTTGCAGAGATTTACTTCGGTCCCGTTTCTCTGTTGGTTAGCTCTTGCTGGGGTGGAGTTTGCGGCCAAAGTACTCTGGTGCTGCATCCAGCAGCCAGTCTGCATCCACCAAACACAGGTCCCTCATGTAGCAGCGGGAGGTGTGCAGCAGCTCGTTGAACACCACGTATGCTGGCTTGCCCTGGAAAAGGACGGAGGAGGGGTGGATGGCCACGGGCTGGTGAGTGTCCAGAGCCAAGTAGCTGCCGTCAGGTTGTAGCTCCGCGGCATTGACGAACATCCCATGGGCAAGGCAGTGGCGAACGTTTCCCATGTCCGGCCCACATGACTCCATCTTCAAATTGAGCTGGAAAATCAACAAGCAGAACAGGATGTGTCAGAACAGCACGGTGGTTTACTGGTTACATCAGTTACAGTGTCTAGTTACCAATGAGATCAAGAGGGCTGCTGTCAACGCAGATGTCACTACATGCTAAAACATTCCTTGATGGAATGCTATAATAGCAGCCATAGCAGTGTTATTTACATATCATAATCTTAAAGATGGAGAATCTCATGCACAAGTCGGAAACAATCCTACGCAGCCACTAGAATCTAATCCAACAAACTAGTATAATAATAATAATAATAATAATAATAATAATAATAATAATAATAATAATAATAGTGTAGCCTAATCTTTAGCTGCAACTATGCAGAAATACTGGGTTTAAACACAATGAATAGACACACAAAATAAACAAACAAACAAACAATCAGCGCAACATTCGCATGTTTTAGAATTCGAATGTCAACTTTATGAAGGATGGACAGCTGTGTACCTTAAGGCAGATATCTTTGAGTTGCGCCTGGACATCTTTCACCAGACCCATGTTCCTGCTGTTAACAAAGTTCTCCCGACACCACTCCTTTAACAGAAGACATACAGCTTTATAAAAAGGCAGCTCAACAACATAATTAGATTTCTGGATTTTGCTTAGTCACATACATTTTCTTCCGCTACTCATCCATCTTTACTCACCTTATTACCACTGACTTTCTTGAAAGCTCTGTAGATGTTAAGCAGCGTTATGTGGTCTCCTTCGCTGGAGGAGAACTTCTTGCGTGCAGCGAGCACGTCTTCCCGCCGGGCAGGAGGGTTATACAGTACAGTGTCCACTGACAGCAGCGATACGATGCTCAAAATCTCCTCAGAGCAGGAGTAGTCAGGGGACAGCAGGATGGTCTGCGAGGGAGTAAACAAGGCAGGGAAATGTTACACTGAATTCCACCTGGGTTGTGTGTGTGACCCATGTGGCGCTGAGAACCACAGCCTGTCACTCCTTCTCAGATCCCCACAACACACATCTCCCAGCACTTCTTTTACCTTGGCATATCTCGGCTCCAGAGGGAAGCTTGCCATCTTCTTTCCCAGAGCGGTGAGGAAGACCTGCCCCTCCTTCCTCTCTAAAGCCCCCAGCAGCTCTAAATGCTCCACAGCAGAGCGGACGGCCTCTGGGATAAACACAAGAGGTTACGACGAGGTACCAACACTCCTGGATGACCAGAGGTGCACAGTGATTCATGATGAGTAGTATCTTACCTGGAGAAGGCTTGGACATGAAATCAAAATTCATCACATCTGGAATCCCCAGAGCCATGAGCTGCAGCATCACACTGGATAAGTTACACCTGCAGTACACACACACACCACACACACACAAATGCATCAATATCTGGGGGATTCCTACCGATGAGCACATACAGAGCTCTGTTATCTGCATGACAACAGGTGCAGGATACTGAAATTCTCCTACAAATAATTTTGCTTTAAGAAACACAATGAAATATGATAGTCCAAAAAAGCTACGTAGAGATACATAAATATAAATATCTCGGGAGTGGAGACACATTTGTTCTCTCAGGCCGTTCATAAAATAAATAATTGCTAAAATAGGTCGCCAAATATACCTGGGCAGGCCGCCCAAGTACAGTCCATGTGGGGGAAACATGCAGAGACGCAGAGAAAGCAAGAGAAAAAGAGGAGAGACTGAATATAGCGCAAAATTCCTGACAGGCGTTAAATAATTAAATATCGTTATCATGGACATGTGAGGACCATTATCCTGGACAATCATGTTAAACCATAAGCCTCTGTCCTACGGTACCTCTGGATCTCAGGCACAGTCATGGGGATGAGGTTGTCAAACTCGTGCTCAGTGTAGAGACGATAGCAGGAGCCAGAGTCCTCCCTGCCAGCCCGGCCCGATCGCTGCCACGCCTGCGCCTTAGAAACCCGCTGCACTGCCAGCACCTCTAGCCCGCTGTCTGAGTCACACAGCACATGCAAAATAAGATCAGCGCAACACAAACACTAAATACTGTAAAATACTGGCCCCTGTGACTGACCTTAGTGTCATATATGACACTGTTAGATTGTTAATACTGGGGCAACAATGTATAAGCAGTATTTTATCATTCTAACTAAGTAGCTAGTTAGTCCAGTGGCTCCCAACATAGGGGTTAGGCCCCTCCAAAGGGTCACAAGATACATCTGAGGAGTTGAGAGATGATTCATGAGTTTGAAAAGAAGAAACTAAATATTGCTCCACAAATGTATCCTTCACAATCTTAAAGTTATTTAATTGTTTTTTAAATGAAACCATGCGAGACGTCTTTGTAGGAACTGCTAACAACTCAGACATCTGAAACCTGCTTCACTGAAAGGAGGCAACAAGAACAAAACGGTTGGAAATCACTGGTTTAATCTTTAATGATGATGCATTTGATTTAATAATGATTATGTGCTTTTTATGTAATATCTTAATAAGGAAAGTAACTAGTCACTATACCTGTCTGATGCTGTTTTTTACATTGGAAGCTTCCATTGAGGCTTTTGTAAGAGGCTTTGAATGTCTGGCATCATATTGTATGATGTCGAACAAAATCCTCAACTTGATTGAAGTAATTCATCGGATTAAATGAATTGGTCTTTTTACATCAACTTTCTTTAATTAACATAACTGGTCAAAACCGTTTTTTGACTGTAGTGAAAAGCTAAAAACAAATATGAATTGAAGCAGAACATTTTGTTAGATGTAATCATTTCCAAAATCATGTTTTTATCTTTCTTTTTTCAATACATTTGACTTTTGGACCAGCCAATGCTCTGGAGTTATTAGAAATGTTAGCCTTAGCGTAGCCTAATCTTAATCTACAGCTTTGCACAAATACCTGGTTCAAACACAATGAATAGAAATGCAAAATAAGAGATTTGAGTGTTGAAAATCAACGTGAATAATGAATAAAGCTTCGAAGGAACTATTCAGTACAGCCAAACAGTCAGATAAATGTAGGGGACCTGAAATGAAGGAGAAGTATGAAGTAACATTGAAGTACCTCAAAAATTGTACTTTGATGCAGAACTTGCAATTTCACTGACTACTGTGGAGGACCTGTCTGTGTCTGTGTGTCTGTGTGTCTGTGTGTCTGTGTGTCTGTGTCTGTGTGTGTGATCTAACCAGGATTGAAACGTTTGGCCTTCACCATCCCCGTGTCTATGACGAACTTGATCCCAGAGATTGTGATGGACGTCTCTGCAATGTTGGTTGAGAGGATGACCTTCCTACATCCCTGAACATGGTGAAGAGGACAATATTATACATTTAATATAAAATAATTAGACTATGATACATATAGCTTTGCAGTGATAAGAAAGCAGTGAAGCTAAAGCACTAACAAGTCTTAAAAACAAACACAATTGAGAACAGCAGTGGACAGGTTTCAGATTTTCCGGTTTTGTTTTTACAAACATGTCTGTTGGTATGCACCACTGTGTTTCTCCTGCATGTACACTGTTGCCTTTACCTTGGGAGCTGGCTGGAAGCACCTGAGCTGCTGTGCTGGGGGCAGTGATGCGTACAGAGGGATAACCAACATGGGACCACAGCCGTCAGGCAGATGCTTAGAGATGTCTCGGCATGTCCTTGCCAGAGCCTCGATTTCCTCCTGACCAGTCATGAAGACTAAAATATCGTGGGACGGAGGAGCCTCCTGAACGCAAACAACAAGACCGCGTTGTGTTCCGGTGTCAAGAAGAATCATCACAATACATGAACCCAGAGAAGCTCTTTACTCACAGGTTTTGGTTGTTATAATGCTAAAGTCTATTGTTTTGACTTTGATTTAAATTGGAAATACAACTGATGACACACAAATAAAAAATGAAGAAAATGTGTATTTGTCAGGGTCCCTTTACTCACACAGTAAGTACAGGGTACTCATTCAAAAACACAATACGTTAGAAGAGCAAATGCCGAATTTCCACTTCCACTTGACAAACTTTTGGTACAAAGTAATTTCCCCAATTTTGTTTTCCACTGCAGATTGTAACCCCTCGATCGTCATAGCGATGCGTGAAACTGCTGTGACTAAATCTTCAATGTGACAAACAAAGTGTGTTCTCTCGCTGGATCATTTACAATTGGCAACGGAACAGGCACGTCTGTACTTTGTCAATTGTACAGTGTAGTTTTGCTGGCAAAAACAAATACCTACAACTTTTGCTGATGGAAAACCAAAAGAGAGCAATTCAAAGCGATAAAATCATTTTCTCTCTCTGCAGATATTGAAGGCTACCTGATGGATCTGGAAGACGGAGACGAGTGCGGCCTGCAGGTAGTCTGACTGGGAATGTTTGGTGTAGTAGATCTGAATGGGATGCTGCCTGCCCTCCAGGTACAGTACGGGTGACTTGTTGAAGTACTCAGAGAACAAATCCACATCCATTGTGGCGGACATCACTATGACCTGTGCAGGTGACACAAAACCAAGAAGCGAAAGGTTTGGGATTTAGGTGAAAGGACAAAGTTAAGGCGTAAACAGATCAGCATAGCGGAGGCAGAAAATGAGATTAAAGAAATGAACCCTTGTCCCTTAATTTAAAAATAAACAGATGCTGTGATGTCCTTAGAAGTCTGCCATAACTGCTATAAAAACATTATATATTAATATTTTTTTCCACTTTCACCAAATTACATTTTTTAAACCAATGTAACTTTAAATGCCAGTTTGTTAACATATTGCCTGGAGTTTTGTTTTATGAAAAAAAAAAGACAAAACAAATTTCCTTTATAATAAATGCTATTTTAGGATTTCTTTCTTCACAGACTGGGATATTGTAAATGATTAGGAACAACATTGATCTTGATGCATTTTAGTTTTTTGTACCAGGACAATAGCATGTATTTGGTATGTAGGACAGAATTGAGAAAATGGCTCAATCTGGTGGAAAATAATAATAACAAAAAAAAAGGTACAATTATGAAGCAGGAATAAATAATAAAAAATAAATTATGCATGAGCTCATGCTTTAATGGTTATGGAATCCAAAAATGTGGTTTTAATGGGTTTTGTCCTTAAGGGAGTGTCTGTATTTTGGCTACGCACTTTATTATAGACTTATTAATTAAAGGAGCTGTTTGAACTCCCGAAATTCGAGAGAGAAAACGTCCCTAGGCGTAAAAGGGTAAATGTAATAAGCCTTTAATCTCATGAGCACATGTAGTGAAGGGATTCGCCGCCCAGTGTAAAATATCTTTTTGAAGCCATGACAACTGGAACTCCTACCTTCAGGGGAATCTTATTAAGTTCTCTGCGCCTGCGTTGAGCAGTCTTAACCACGCCGAACAGCACATCAGTGTGCACGGTGCGCTCATGAGCTTCATCCAGGACCACCACAGTGTAGCGCAGCAGCAAGGGGTCTCCGATGGCCTCACGCAGAAGCATGCCATCTGTCATGAACTTCAACTTTGTCTCAGAAGAGGTGACATCTTCAAAGCGCACTGTGTAACCAACCTGAAAAGAAGTTTGTTGATTTATTATAAACAACATGGTAGGACTTCAACTGATGAAGAGCTGAAGTAACTTCAAGCCAGTATTTCAAAGAACAGACTAAGCCTGTATGTGGGAAACCTGTCTATTGAGCATACCAGTTTGCCAAGCTGCGTCCTCTTCTCCTCTGCCACCCTTCCTGCCAGTGAGATGGCAGCAACTCGACGTGGCTGAGTGATGGCGATGATGCCCTGTCGTCCAATGCCGGCCTCATACAGATACTGGGGGATCTGAGTGGTCTTCCCAGAGCCAGTCTCCCCTGATGATTGAGAGAGAATGGGCCAAGTGAGACAGAGTTCAGGTGCTACACTATAAATCTATAGAGTCTTTTTTGAAGATTGTTTATTCTAAGCCTCAACCATTGCTTATTATTTACTATTAAATTAACCAATAGAGGAGTAATATAATATCTTTCAATTGTTTATACATCTGCAATGAATATTTACATAAGGTTTAAAAAAAAAACATGTATTTATACAGAATCAAAATGTGGTTGCATGAAAGCAAAAACTAGTGGAGATATTAAATCTTAAAAATGTAAAATTCTTCGTGAAGGTAAAACATATTTTTTATTAATTGAATTATAGTAAAATATTTAGCAACACCTATTTTCACAAATATATGTCGGAAATTATCCATAGAGTTTCATGTCCGTAGAAATGTCCACCCACTTTAGTGTACAATTATCAATTGGTGATTAGAATATACAAACATTCATAACTAAAATACTATTTGTAGGTTCCCATACATTTAATAGAAGTTTACACATGATTGTTTAAAAAGAGTGTATAACATTTACTGGGAGGTCTTGGGGAATTGGTTTGGAATGACCAAATTGGAAAACTAATTCAAGGTATAAAGCTGTGAATCAGAAAACGAGATTTGACCAGATAAATCTATTTCAGAGTGAATCTTCCCTTTAATAGAGTCGCACACCAGCAGCTAACGTCGTAGCATTATTAGCTTGTGTAGCTGAGAGCTCCTTACCGATGAGAATAACATTGGGAAGCTGTCTCAGTTGGTTCAGTAGCTGAGGTTTCGCCTGGTAGATGGGAAGCTGTTTCCTCTGGACGTCTATTGGAGTGGTTGCATTTCCCTTTCTAGGCAGCAGCATTCCAGGTTTATTCTTATCGAGACGGAAGAAAACAGATCCCGGCTTGAATTTTTTAGCCGGTGGAGGGTCGGGGTCGTGGGGCATGGTCTAGAAAAAGTGACTCTGATATCGGAACCGTTGCAGCTTTTTCTGGAAAGTTCTGTAATGTCAAAAAGAAACAAAAAAGTATTTTTCATGCTCACTGTCAAACAACCAAGCGTCACTGCGGATGTTTTGCTACCTCTGCAAAAAACGTCCCCACGTGGTCAAATTCGGCGCAGATGTTTGACGTCATAAACACAGTGTGCATTATAACCCGAGTAATGACTGCCAGTTAAATTCAATTATTATATATATTTTTATTTCATTTTAAATATAGGAAAAATAGATTAAGAGATTGTGAGAATATAGTTTTATTTAGAGTAACCGAGGAAATGTGTTTTTAGAGAAATGAGACGTCCTTTCCTCTGAAGCGTCACGTGATCACAGCTGGATCAGCTGTAGAGACTTTTGACGGAGTTTGTGTCTGCACATATGTGCACTGTGCTAATACTAATAACAGCACACAGTTATCACTGCCAGAGCAGAAGCAGCAGGTACCTATTTAACAATATAACAATGAATAACAACCTGCATTCTGTCTTTATACTGTGCACTGTGTCCTGCTCAGAGATTATTAAGGGAAATTTGAAATGATGTATCAAACTCGACGCTAGAGGTGTCGTACTCTCAAGGTGTCTACTATCAAACTTTGCTGATAGTAATACAGATATGCCACCACTGCCAGCGCAGCAGCAGCAGCCTGGTACCTAACAAACACCTGCGCATGAATAACAACGTTTAAAGGATTACTGTGTCCTGCTTAGAGGCACAGGAACCTTTTCTACGGACAGAATGCATTTATATGATTTATGCATTATTTGCGTCAATATTTATTGATATTCTGATTGTAAATGCATTATGTAATAACCCAGAATATTTTATTAGGCTAAATGTTTCAGGGACAAAACGTAATTTAGATCAAACCTGACGCTCGGGAAGGATCAGCCTGAACGGACATGACGATAAATAAAAATATAAAAAGTGTTTATTGCTGAAACTCTCCTACTATTTCTGAAATTAAATTGAATCCATAATAAAAGCTAATGGGTGAAATAATTCAATCCATAATCCGATCATTAAGAGAAAAAACGTTTAATAAATGAAGAAAAAATGGTTTGTTCTCCGTTTAGTTGTTTAGATGTACAATTAACAGATATTTACTAGATGGTAAATCAGAAAACAAACGCAATTCAACGCTTTAGAGTGATGCCCTTGAGTTTGATCTGTTATCTGTCTTCACTGCGGTATGAAACTCCAGTGATGTTGAGATGCATCAGAGCAGTGCGATCAGCGGCGGCGTCCAATCAATAACTGATATTCAATTAGGGGGCGAGTCGGCTGTAAAAGACTTCCACCAAGGCTGCTCTCGTGTATCCTCGCTCATCGCTCCTCCGAGCAGAAATAAGAGCTTTGGGACGGTCTTCAAGAACGACTTCCTGTTCAAGTGAGGAGCCAGGAAATATCAAATAAGAGACTTGTTTTTTCTTGTAAATGTACGATTGATTCTGAGGTCTTTCTCTGAATATTACCCCCCTCCCCCAGCTCCGTAATAACAAATGTTTCACTTACAATGACCTTAACATGCCGTCATATTGAAGTATAACAATACAAAGTGTGTCATGTGTTTGTAGCTCACAGTCTCCCTCCTGATTTCTCTCTATAGCTGTCTTTAGTGTACCCGGTGGTGTTCTGTATGTGTACTGTTTTCCTGGTGGCAGTTCCTCTCTATAGCGATACCGTCAACTCCCTGATTGGCATTGCTCTGTCAGGGGTCCCTGTCTACTTCCTGGGCATCTACCAACCAGAGTCCAAACGGCCGCCTATCATCACCAAGCTACTGCGTGAGTGTACCACACAGCCAGCACCCTAGACCATCAGGCACACTTTGTCATTTCAACTGCATCGTTCCTCACCCTCTCACATGTTGTCTCTTCTTTCTGCAGGGTTTCTGACTTACTGCACCCAGCACACCTGCTACTGTGTACTGACAGAGATGGACAAAAGTGAATAGCGTCCGATACACTTCAAAACTTGATCCAGCAGTCTCTGCATCCTCACCAGGGTTCTTCTGTGGGAAAAAAAGGATTTTATTGTACTGTTCACCATGTTGAAGCCCTCAGACTCCACTGACTTGTTTACGACAGTGAACGTGCTGCCAAAGATGCCTACGTTCACATGCAGATGTTCCTGGAATTCAATGATATTCAAAGACTCCAACCGTAAGGAAACACAGTACTGTTGTACTGCATATTGTGGATATTGTTAGTTTCTTCATCACACTATTTAATTACCTGCCAATGTCTGGCAGGTTTGTTTTTTGCAGTAAAAGTGAAATAAAACATGGGGGATTTGTCTCCTGAATCCACTCTTACCTGTCGTGCTATTTATCAATGTAGGTTGTTTTGGTGTAAGTTGCAGAGTGTTGAAGATTACAGCCGTATAGATGTCTTCCTTCTCTCCAATATAATGAAACCAAATGGCACTCTCTTTCCTTTCTTTATTTCCACCGTATCACCCTCCAATGAGTGAGCAGGAGCCTCTCGTCCAGGAGTATTGATGCTGGTAATTCTCTAAATCGGACTTTCTGTTTCTAAAACTGTGATAACCCTAAAAAAGATTATTTCTTTATTATTCACTCCTGAGCTGTCAGGTCTGCTTTGTAACATTATTGTACTGAAAGAAGACGACAAAATCTCGTCTCACAAATCTGATAATGCCTCAAAACTCTGTCACAATAGGGTTCCTTTAAAAATCAAATCATAGTATAAAATCAAATATACAATAAATAACATACACAAATGTGCACAAACATTATAGTATTGTGGAATTATATTATATATATATATATATATATATATATATATATATATATTTTACATTTCCATTCCACACTTCTCCAGACTCATGTTTCCACTTCTCAGGAGAATTTAAGAGCATATGAGTGCAGATAACAAATAATGTTTTATTATGTAAATAACTGCATCATAAAAAAGGGGGAAACTGTACTTTATTAAATTATAATAAAGCTCTTAAAACTAGATTTTGATTCACGGTGTCGTGACATGTTTATAAATTAGATAATAATTGTATAGATGTGCGACCATTGCACAAATTAATTCTCCACTTATTGCAAAACATTAATATAGAAATGTATGTAGGGTGTCGTGCTCACATGCTGGATATTCCTAATAAACTCACGAGCACTCTGAGGGAAAATGTTCTAACGGAGGATTCCACGGTTGCTATGTTTGGTCTCCAGGTGCACAAGTTTAATTTAAACAAAAACAAACTTTCTGACAGCCACAAAAACGGAATATTTCTACTTTCACTCGACGATTTATCTGAAAAGATTACATCAACCTGCGACTTTTAGCATCTGGACCTCTACGGACACTGTCAACTTGACTTTCTTCGTGGAAGACGTGAGATTTGTACACTTTTTAAACCCTTGTTGTTTTCTATGTATTTTACCATTGAGACTTTCCGAACCTCCTCAAAAATCACCGATATAATTGCAATATTTAAATTTTCCGTGTAAATGAATCAAATATGACTGAAGTTTGACTGTTGTGACTAAATACTGACCGTCCGTTTCATCTGTTGACAAGTCAGCATGTTAGCATGCAAGCTAGCATCCTAGGCAAATAAAATATAATATAAACCATACACTGACTAAGTGATACAAGCAGTGACAATAATATTTCATCCTTATTATTTGAATATGCTCATGATTCACAAATGTTCTCTATATATTGTATAGTACGGTTTTCATGTATAAATATTTTACACAAAACGTTTGAAAAATCTTAAAATGTAATTGTGCCCCGAACAATACACAAGGTGAGCAGCAGAGAGGTGATTATTAAGATACAGTCATACAGTCAAGATAGAAAGTCATTATGGTATAACACTTCATGGTGTGTTAACATGATGTGATGATGTGAGCAGTAGTCTGAAGGCTGTCTTTGTTTTTACCTTCAGATGGACCAACACTACACGCTGACACCTGTCCTCTTTCCCAACCGCGGCCAGCCCAGCAGCCCACGGAGAAGCCTGGCACCAGACTCCCACCCAGCTGCACCTGACCATGTCTCCTTCTCTTGTTCCCCCTTTAGGTCCTTCTACAGCTTTCCCCCTAGTTCCCACTACGGCTCCCTAACTGGACCTGACCATGAGCCGAAGTGGATGAAGAACCTTAGGCTTCTGATGAACGATAGGAACCAGTTTGGTGGCAGGTGGACCAACACAGGCGCTGAACCTGCATACAAGTCTGACCCTGGATCCCACCATGGCATCCCACCTGGCTCTGATGCAGGATCCAACCGTGGCTCCCCATGTGGCTCTGATGCAGGATCCCACCCTGGCTCCTACCCTGGATTCCGTCATCGCCCCCCACCTGGCTTGGACCCTGGATCCCACCATGGCTCCCCACCTGGCTCTGATGCTGGATCTCACCATGGCTCGCCACCTGGCTCACAATCTGGTTGCTTCACTTGGAACCCCCCCAAAACTCCCTCTTCCTCCTCTTCCAGCTCGTCCTCTCGCTCTTCTTCTAACCGCTCCTGCAGCATAGCCCCAAGGCCAGAAGAGGAACACTGGACTCTTGTGCACTCAGATGTTCCAACCAGGATTACCCTAAGAAGGCGGCAGATGGCAAGATCCTCTTCCAGCTCTTCCTCTTGCTCTTCTTCCAGCTCTTCCTCTCGCTCTTCTTCCAGCTCTTCCTCTCGCTCTTCTTCCAGCTCTTCCTCTCGGTCTTCTTCCAGCTCTTCCTCTCGCTCTTCTTTCAGCTCTTCCTCTCGCTCTTCTTCAAACCTCTCCTGCAGCATAGCCCCAAGGTCAGAAGAGGAACACTGGACTCATGTGCCGTCAGATGTTCCAACCAGGATCACCCTAAGAAGGCGGCAGATGGCGAGATCCTCTTCCAGCTCTTCCTCTGGCTCTTCTTCCAGCTCTTCCTCTGGATCTTCTTCTAACCTCTCCTGCAGCATAGCCCCAAGATCAGAAGAGGAACACTGGACTCGTGTGCCAGTCAGATGTTCCAACCAGGATCACCCTAAGAAGGCGGCAGATGGCGAGATCCTCTTCCAGCTCTTCCTCTGGCTCTTCTTCCAGCTCTTCTTCTGGCTCTTCTTCTAACCTCTCCTGCAGCATAGCCCCAAGATCAGAAGAGGAACACTGGACTCGTGTGCCGTCAGATGTTCCAACCAGGATCACCCTAAGAGGGCGGCAGATGGCGAGATCCTTTTACCAACCTGAAGTACCCAGTGAGCCTTTAGAAGTGTGCCCCCCTCACAGACCTGTGGCACCCAGTGAGCCTTTAGAAGTGCGCCCCCCTCACAGACCTGTGGCACCCAGTGAGCCTCGGCCGTTGTGGAGCGGACCTGAGCCGAAGTGGGTGAAGAACATGAAGCTCTTGAGGAAGAACAGAAACCAGTTTGGTAGCAGGTGGAGCAAGAGAGGCGCTGAACCCACAGGTAAGTCTGCAGGTGAGTCTGCAAGTAAGCGCTTTCGTTCTGAAGCTTAATTTTTTATTCATTTTCTTTCTAATTGAATTGCTTTAACTATATTTGTTTCCATTTGATTTATTTTTAATTGAATTGCTTTGAATTATTTACATGTATTTGAATTGAATGTGTTTGAATTGCTTTGACTTAACTTTATTTGTTTGAATTGTATTAATTGATATGAATTGACTTGCTTTGAATTAATATATAAGAACTGATTGATACTAAACTGTATTAGATGAAAGGACTATGCTCTGATGAGAATTGTGTTAACAAGGTATTACCAAAGGTAAACCCCATTACAGGGGTCCAAAGGGAGGGGGGGGGAGCTATTGCATTAGAAATAGATGGAGTTGCATGTGAGGAGAAGAAACAAGACGAGAAGGGAAGAGCCAGACGAGGAAGCGGAAATATGAGAAGAGCGCAGAGAAGAAATGTGACGAGACGATAAAGCCGAGAAGACGAGAGACGAGACGAGAAGAAGTGAAGACAAAGTTACCACAACTCCCCAATTATACCTGCTATCAAACTGTGTTTTAATTACAAAGTCAAAACTACAGGAAGTGTCTCAGTTTGGTTTCTAATGTTTATGTTTGTATGTTGGAAAATCATAATGTATGTTCATATTGTTTTACATTATGTTTTGTACAGAGCACACATCTTAAACAACACTAACGGTGCAAACCATTTCACACATTTCCAAATGCATCACTTCATGATGGGTCAATGATAACCCTAAAAAAGATTATTTCTCTATTATTCACTCCTGAGCTGTCAGGTCTGCTTTGTAACATTATTGTACTGAAAGACAAAATCGTCTCACAAATCTGATAATGCCTCAAAACTCTGTCACAATAGGGTTCCTTTAAAAATCAAATCATAGTATAAAATCAAATATACAATAAATAACATACACAAATGTGCACAAACATTATAGTATTGTGGAATTATATTATATATATATATATATATATATATTTTACATTTCCATTCCACACTTCTCCAGACTCATGTTTCCACTTCTCAGGAGAATTTAAGAGCATATGAGTGCAGATAACAAATAATGTTTTATTATGTAAATAACTTACCATTTTATTATCCATTAAACTGAACATTATTTCACCCATTATTTAAAAAATGTGTATTTTAGAAAACAGAACAGGGGCAAGAGTCTGGAAACACAAAGATGTTCCATTAAACTGACATTATTTCACCCATTATTTAAAAAATGTGTATTTTAGAAAACAGAACAGGGGCAAGAGTCTGGAAACACAAAGATGTTTCCAGACTCTTCTTTTTTACATACTTATCCAGACCTGGAAATCATGCAAAGTCAGTGTTGGAAGGTAACTAAGTACATGTACTCAAGTACTGTACTGAAGTGCAATTTTGAAGTACTTTTGTTACTAGTTACTTTGCAGATTTAGATAATCAACATAAAACATAAATCAACTAATAAATGATGATGTCACAGATTAAGCTACCCAGCCGTACATAAAGTACCTTTACCTGCTGCAAACATTAAAGTGCTGAACACATTAATATAGTATATATAGTATATATATATATATATATATATATATATATATAGTATATATATATATATCCATCCATCCATCCATCCATCGTCTACCGCTTATCCGGGATCGGGTCGCGGGAGCAGCAGCTCCAGTAAGGAACCCCAATCTTCCCTTCTCCGGGCCACATCCTCCAGCTCCGACTGGGGGATCCTGAGGCGTTCCCAGACCAGTGAGGAGATATAATCTCTCCACCGAGTCCTGGGTCTTCCCCGGGGTCTCCTCCCAGCTGGACGTGCCTGGAACACCTCCCTAGGGAGGCGCCCAGGTGGCATCCTTACTAGATGCCCGAACCACCTCAACTGGCTCCTTTCAACGTAAAGGAGCGGCGGCTCTACTCCGAGTCTCTCACGGACTGGCTGAGCTTCTCACCCTATCTCTAAGGGAGACGCCAGCCACCCGTCTGAGAAAACCCATTTCGGCCGCTTGTACCCTGTGATCTCGTTCTTTCGGTCATGACCCAGCCTTCATGACCATAGGTGAGGGTAGGAACGAAGATCGACCGGTAGATTGAGAGCTTTGCCTTCTGGCTCAGCTCTCTTTTCGTCACAACGGTGCGGTAAAGTGACTGTAATACCGCCCCCGCTGCTCCGATTCTCCGGCCAATCTCTCGCTCCATTGTCCCCTCACTCGCGAACAAGACCCCGAGGTACTTGAACTCCTTCACTTGGGGTAATGGCTCATTCCCTACCCGGAGTAGGCAATCCACCGGTTTCCTGCTGAGAGCCATGGCCTCAGATTTGGAGGTGCTGATCCTCATCCCAACCGCTGCACACTCGGCTGCGAACCGATCCAGTGACTGTTGAAGGTCACAGACCGATGATGCCATAAGGACCACATCATCTGCAAAGAGCAGCGATGAGATCCTCAGGTCACCGAACTGCAACCCCTCTCCTCCACGACTACGCCTCGATATCCTATCCATGAAAATCACGAACAGGATTGGTGATAAAGCGCAGCCCTGGCGGAGGCCAACATTCACTGGAAACGAGTCCGACTTATAGGGATTGGATGGGCCCTCAAAAGTGACCCCCTCACCCCATACTCCCGCAGCACCTCCCACAGTATCACCCGGGGGACCCGGTCATACGCCTTCTCCAGATCCACAAAACACATGTAGACCGGATGGGCGTACTCCCAGGCCCCCTCCAGGATCCTTGCAAGAGTAAAGAGTTGGTCTGTTGTTCCACGACCTTGGAGTAGACTTTACCAGGGAGGCTGAGAAGTGTGATACCCCTGTAGTTGGCACACACTCTCTGGTCCCCCTTTTTAAATAGGGGAACCACCACCCCGGTCTGCCAACCCCTAGGCACTGTCCCAGACTTCCACGCAATGTTGACGAGGCGTGTCAACCAAGACAGCCCCTCAACACCCAAAGCCTTCAGCATTTCTGGACGGATCTCATCAACCCCTGCGGCTTTGCCACTGTGGAGTTGTTTGACTACCTCAGTGACTTCCATCAGGGTAATTGACGATGATCCCCCATCAGCTTCCAGCTCTGCCTCAACCATAGAGGGCGGCATCACGGCATACGAATATAAACCCGAAGGAGTTATAAACGCTGATATTTCCTGCGCGCGCTTGGACAAAGGTACCTGCCAGTAGCCCTTGAGCAAATCAAACTTGCTCACAAATTTGGTAGACACGACCTGATCTATATACAGTCGTCCCTACGCGGTAAAGGAAAAAGAGTCTGATTTTGTGACAGAATTAACCTTCCTCATATCGGTGTAGAACCTGGGTGTTTTGTCCGGTTTTGGTACCAAAATACAAGGAGGCCCAACTTGATGCTGACGGAACAGCTATATTGTTTTGTAACATCTATGCAATTTCAGCATCTAGTTGGCTACGCTTCTCAGGTGACATACGATATAACCGCTGTCTAATCGGCTACGCGTCTCCGACATCAATGTCGTGTTCTATCCATGTGGTACGAGAGGGAATGTCACCAAATAAACAGGAATATTTATGCAAAAGTGCACACAACTCACTCCGTTTGGATTCTGCCATGTGGGAGAGTAGCTTGTCCAAATTACAAAGCGACTCAGAATTTTTCAAACGCCCGTACAACAAACTGTCATCCGGCTCTGGCACCCCATAGTCCTCACGCGCAACGGACATAGAGCTGACAACCAGAGCCGGGCGCACCCCATCTTTATTCATGTTATCAGCATCAGACACACGCTGATAGTATGGTTTTAGCAAATTAATGTGACAGAGTTGCGTTAACTTTCTCCGCCCTGGCGTTGCGATGATATAATTCAACTGACACTTTCTCAGCAACGGTATAAGGACCAATATACTTATATAGCTTGAAACGGCGACCCCACCAAAGGCATAAGAGCAAGGACCTGATCTCCTGGACTAAACACACGGCGTTCTGCGCGACGATCGTAGATGTGCTTCATCCTACTCTGAGATAGTTGTAACTTCTCCCTTGCCATTCCACCAGCTACAACCAACTAATGTCTAAAACCATTCACAAAGTCAATCAAATTCTTAGGTGGCTCTGCATCCATCCAGTTATCTTTTAGCACTGACAAGGGCCCCCGCACCACATGTCCAAACACCAAGTCGTTAGGGCTGAAACCTGTACTCTCCTGCACTGCTTCCCTTGCAGCCAGCATCAGCCACGGAACACCCTGCTCCCAGTCTCTATCCAGCTCGGTGCAATACGCACGCAGGAGAGACTTAAGAGTCTGATGAAATCTTTCCAAAGCGCCTTGGCTCTGCGCATGGTAGGCAGATGACGTGAGTATGAGTTACGCGCAAAACCTTTAAGACTTGTGCAAACATGTGTGATGAAAAATTAGACCCCTTATCAATTTGAACAATTTTCGGGATACCAAATACAGTTATACATTGTGTCAACGCTTTTACCACAGCCTTCGTAGCGATTGACCTCAACGGGTACGCAGCGGGATACCTGGTACTTTGACACATAACTGTCAGGATATATCTACAACCCGATTTAGAGCACGGTAACGGCCCTACACAGTCCACAATGAGATGTTCAAACGGTTCATTTATAGCAGAGATAGGTTGAAGTGGCGCAGGCGTAATGCCCTGATTCGGCTTCCCCGTAAACTGGCATACATGGCATGTTCTAATGTACGCGGAGAAGTCTCTTTTCACCCGCGGCCAAACAATTTTTTAAGGACGTTCAGATAATTTTTTCTTATGCCAAAGTGTCCACTATCATCATGGGCCACTTTGAGCACCAGGGAGCGGAATTTAGCCGGCATCACCAACTGGAAAACGGCCTCTCCAACAAAATCACCACTCAACAACAACAACTCATTCTCCAAGAAATAACCACTGGCCGTACTATTTATTTCAGAGGCAGACAATACACGAACAAACAACTCTTTTAGGGAGGGATCACTCCGTTGCTCATGCAAAAGCTCCCTACCACTAACCACACAGACTGAAAAGACCTCTGGGATTTCACCAGAGCTCTCATCAGAAGTAGCATCTACCGGACAGAGTGTAACCACAGGTGAGGGAGGAGTGTCAGACCACACACGGCTACCAGCCCAAAATAAAGTGAACCCCTTCAATGGGCAACGCCGGCCGAACCCCCACAGCAACCTCACAGTCAAGGATCATCTTATGCAAAGGAATCTATCCCACGACAGAGAATACGTTCACTGACGTCAGTTTCTGCTGATAAAGGCAATACAGAGTCCACTATGTACGAGTCATAGGCCCCTGTATCCCTCAAGATATGTATCGGTATTTTAACCTCACTTCCTACCAGTGACACAACACCACTTCTAATAAAAGGAGCATACGCAGCCAAAACGTCAGGCTCACAAGAACAAGTGGTAAGGACTTCAGAGACAGTCGTACTCACAGGCGCAACGAACGCAGCAGGCTTAACATTAGGTCTTTTTACATAGTACTACATACATACATACTAGTTTTTATTTTTACATAGCTAGAGCTATCCTCTAAACTCAACGCCGAATATGCTTCTTGTGCTCTTCCTGTAAGGACGCACTGGAGCATTAGAGCATAGTCCGCATCAGGCCAGTCTCTAGCCTTAGCAGCTCACTCAAACAATGCAAAAAACACATCTGGGTCCCTCTCATTAAAGTGCGGCAACACACGCAAATTATTGATATCAAAAGGACGCACACCAACTTTATGCATCTCGCTCTGATCCTCAGTGGACCACTTGCCACCTTTTACCTCAGACAACCAACGAATCTCCAGATCTATCTTTGCATGTTCTGTTTTCTGGTGAATCCTCGCTACCTCAATTTGCTTATTAATTTCCAACTCTTTCATATATCTTTCATGCTCCCTTTGCGTTTTCACGTGCTCCTTTTGCAATGCAAGAAGCTCCTTTTGTTGTTCAAAAGTCAACCCCTGCGTTCCGGCTCTCCAATCCGAGGCGCACTGGAGAGACCGGTGACTACAAATGCCAAGCCAGCTCGACAGTCGGGGCTGCTGGTGTTGTCAGCCAGATGCCTCGTAGTTGTGTGGATACTAGATTCCGTGTATCGTATATTGTTGGTTGAAATTCTGTGTACTGTATCCTAGGTGTTGGAACTAGGTTTATCTTTGGCGTTAATTGATTAGAAGTTTGCAGCGTTTTCTGTTAGACTTTAGGGTGCCCCGGCGCTGTTTTATGTGTTCTGTTATCAAGTTTTCACCCAGAGTTTGTTTTGTTAGTTTGGCTTTGATGCCTTATTTGCTCTTGTGTTAAGAGCCCTCCTTTTGTTCTTTGTGGTGTCGTTAAAAGCAATTGTTTGTCAAATTGTCCACCATATTTAATAAACATATCTTATTTTGCCATCAACATCTGGTGTATGTTACTCCCTTTTCCCTCGCCGAGCCGGGGTCGTAACATAAATGGGGGCTCGTCCGGGATAATTAACAGATTCCCAAAACAAATAAGTTATTTATTGATTGTTTGGATAGTTTGAAAATTCAATTGTTTTGTAAATGGCGCCGTTCGACGTACAGTCATTTTTGGCCGATCCCTCTGTGGATAAAATCGACGCCTGTCGTAAAGATGGCATGATGAAAGTTGCGAACTACTTCAGTGTCATATATGCTAAATCGATCCTGAAGAGAGAGCTTAAAGCTCTAGTGGTGAGTGAGTTGGTGGAACAGGGGATTATTGTTGTGTTGCCAGTACGGCCAGAGCTTGCTGTGCTTGATGGCACACCGAGTCAAAAACTTGAGGGGGAACCCCAAGGTGCTGACTCGGTGGCAGAAGTTGATGGCGAGGTAGACAGGCGGATGAAAACTCCGTTTACGTTGCCCCGCTATGAGCCCCTGTCTTCTATCAGTTCTGGGTCCAGAGACTGGACTCGACTTAAAGTCCGCCTTGCCCGTCTCCAAATGGAAGCTCAGGAAAAAGCGCAAGACCGACAAGCTCAGCATGAGATCAGGAAACTAGAAATAGAAGCTGACAAAGTCATACGGCTGCGTCAACTGGATCTCGAGGCACAGATGCACGCGTCGAGGGCGTTTATAGGTGCCACAGGTACATCCCCTACCTCCACCTCGTCACTACCCCGCAGTGCCTTCGATATTAGTAAAAACATTGTTTTGGTGCCTGTATTTCGTGAAACTGAAGTGGATTCATATGTTGGTGCGTTTGAGCGCATTACCTTAGCTTTGCAGTGGCCGCCTGAGGTATGGCCTCTTTTAGTACAGTGCATGATTTATAGCAAAGCTCAAGAAGCTATTGCTGCACTTTCGTTAGAGGATAGCCTGAGATATGATATGGTTAAAGCTGTTATCCTGCGCGCTTATGAATTGGTCCATGAGGCGTATAGACAGAAATTTCGCAATCACCGAAAAGCTCCATCCCAGACCTATGCTGAGTTCGCCAGGGAAAAGGGAACTTTATTTGATAAATGGAGCACCTCTTGTAAAGTGAACCACTATAGTTCTCTGCGAGAACTGTTAATGGAAGAATTCAAGAAATGTGTGTCTGACCGAGTTGTTGTGTATTTAAATGAACAGAAAGTAACGTCTCTTTCCTCTGCTGCAGTACTAGCCGATGAGTATGTGTTAACTCACAAGGTTGTTTTCCCGTCAGCCTCTGCTGAGAAACCTCGTTAAGGTCCGGCTCTGCAGCCTAATCTGCCTAGAGCAGTGCAGAGTAGAAGAGAGGAAAGGGAGTGTTACTACTGCCATAAACCTGGACACATCATTGCCAACTGTATGACACTTAACATAAAGAGCAACAACAGACCTGCCCAGAGTACGTCACAGCCGAGAGGCATCGGATTAATTAAAGCGTGTACAGATCGTGATAATGGTGACAGTGTTGATGAATGCTTCAAGCCGTTCATATTCGACGGGTTCGTGTCCCTAACCGGCAAGCCTGCCGATCAGTGTCCGGTGCGCATTTTAAGAGACACGGGTGGCTCGCAGTCTGTGATCGTCGCCTCTGTGTTGCCATTTTCTGGTCTGTCTGCCTGTGGTTATGGTTCTGTTTTATGCGGCATTGAAATGGGTTACATTCCCAGGCCGGTACAACGCGTACACGTTCAATCTCAATTAATCAGTGGTTTCTTCCCTGTCGCAGTTTGTCCCGCGTTACCAATTAAAGGAATTGTATTTCTGATGGGTAACGACATCGCTGGTGGTAAAGTGACTCCTGCGCTGGAAGTGTTGGACGCACTTCAGTCAGCTGGCTCACCTGAGATAATTCAGCCACCTTCTGATGTGTTCCCTACGTGTGTAGTCACCCGTGCAGAGGCGCGTATAAATGATGATGTGAGCTTATACCAGTGTTTTAAGGAGAAGTTGAGCTCGAGATGGAGACTGCGGTTGCGGACGCATCTCTTGGTGACGCTGAGTCTGAGCAGGTGCGCCCCGTCAGTCCAGCTGTGTCTCCTGATTGCCCGACTCTCCCGGTGACACGAGAGCGTCTATGTGCCGCGCAACGAGCGGACTTCCGTAAGATAAATACAGTTACGGTTCAGGACTCTTATCCGTTGCAGCGGATGGAGGACTGTATTGATAACTTGGGCCTCGCTAAAAATGTCAGAAAATTGGATCTGCTGAAAGGTGATTGGCAGGTACCGGTAACTGAACGCGCCGCCGAAAGGTTTGCGTTTGTGACTCGCCTTTTACGATACACAGTCCTAGCTTTTGGCATGTGCAACGCTCTAGCCACCTTTTCAGAGGTTGGTTATAATACTTGTTTTGTTGTTGGCACCCCAGCATTTTGAGGTATACGTCGGTTCCAGTTCATTGCCCATTGTAACCTTCACAGATCATAACCCTCTCGTTTTTTTGTCTCGCATGTACAACCACAATCAACGACTCATGAGGTGGGCGCTGATTGTGCAAGATTATAATTTAGAGATTCGCCATAAAAAGGGCTGAAAATGTGTTCGCAGATGCTTTGTCCAGGTTGTAGGTAACCTGTGAAGTGATGTATGTTTCATTAGGAATTGATAGGTTGTGTTTTAAGGGTGGGGAGTGTTACGGCCTTGTTTATCTGCGGAGGATTACTTTGTGGATGAATGCACTTTATGTCCCTATTTAGGTATGCAGATTTGGATGTGTGACCGCCGCCCGCTTGATTGGCTGCGACACCTCCTCCTCCCACATTGATGAAGACCGGCTGAGATTGGTGTGCACCCGTTCCGGCTCTCCAATCCGAGGCGCACGGGAGAGACCGGTGACTACAAATGCCAAGCCAGCTCGACAGTCGGGGCTGCTGGTGTTGTCAGCCAGATGCCTCGTAGTTGTGTGGATACTAGATTCCGTGTATCGTATATTGTTGGTTGAAATTCTGTGTACTGTATCCTAGGTGTTGGAACTAGGTTTATCTTTAGCGTTAATTGATTAGAAGTTTGCAGCGTTTTCTGTTAGACTTTAGGGTGCCCCGGCGCTGTTTTATGTGTTCTGTTATCAAGTTTTCACCCAGAGTTTGTTTTGTTAGTTTGGCTTTGATGCCTTATTTGCTCTTGTGTTAAGAGCCCTCCTTTTGTTCTTTGTGGTGTCGTTGAAAGCAATTGTTTGTCAAATTGTCCACCATATTTAATAAACATATCTTATTTTGCCATCAACATCTGGTGTATGTTACTCCCTTTTCCCTCGCCGAGCTGGGGTCGTAAGTAAAAGATCTGAGTAAAAATTAAATATACTTGTCCACACTAGGAAGCCTGAGCTATGTTAAGATTATAATAGCTGCAGTGAACATATGAAGGGTTTCTCTCCACACAGACTGCTGTAGATGCAGAGGAGAGTTTCAACTGCTTTCTTCCAGGAACAAAAAGAAAGTCACCTGTAGACACTTGGAAGAAAATGTATTTTGTCTGCTGCTACGCGAAGACTTTGAGTCATCATCCTACATTGCCTTTATGTACTTTTAGTGCCAATGTCTGGCAGGTTTGTTTTTTGCAGTAAAACTGAAATAAAACATGGGGGATTGGTCTGCTGAATCCACTCTGTGGCCTTAACCGTTCTTTATGTTTGCTTTAATCTGTGTGGCACCAAATACATTTCTTTATCTTTACAGTGTTCAATGTGCTGTACACAGAATTAGTCAAAATAGTCCTTTTGGTTTCCATTAAAGTGCTTTAAAGGGAAAGTTCACCTGTCAAATTAAAAATACATATTTGTTCTCTTACCTGTCGTGCTATTTATCAATGTAGGTTGTTTTGGTGTAAATTGCAGAGTGTTGAAGATTACAGCCGTAGAGATGTCTTCCTTCTCTCCAATATAATGAAACCAAATGGCACTCTCTTTCCTTTCTTTATTTCCACCGTATCACCCTCCAATGAGTGAGCAGGAGCCTCTCGTCCAGGAGTATTGATGCTGGTGTCACTTATTCTCTAAATCGGACTTTCTGTTTCTAAAACTGCATCATAACAGAGGGGGAAACTGTACAACAGGAGGCCCAGATGCTGTAAATCTGTGGACACTGGAGAATTAAGGTCAGTGAATGTACCCTACATACATTTCTATATTAATGTTTTGCAAAGTGTTTTGCAATAAGTGGAGAATTAATTTGTGCAATGGTCGCACATATATACAATTATTATCTCATTTATAAACATGCCACGACACCGTGAATCAAAATCTAGTTTTAAGAGCTTTATTATAATTATTGTTATGTCGCGCTCACATGCTGGATATTCCTAATAAAGTTGTATTGAGTTAAATCGCGAGACTAACACATGGAGGACGGTTGGACTCACGAGCACTCTGAGGGAACATGTTCTAAGGATTCCACGGTTGCTATGTTTGGTCTCCAGGTGCACAAGTTTAATTTAAACAAAAACGAACAGACAGAAAAACGGAATATTTCTACTTTCACTCGACGATTTATCTGAAAAGATTACATCAACCTGCGACCTTTAGCATCTGGACCTCTACGGACACTGTCAACCTGACTTTCTTCGTGGAAGACGTGAGATTTGTACACTTTTTAAACCCTTGTTGTTTTCTATGTATTTTACCATTGAGACTTTCCGAACCTCCTCAAAAATCACCGATATAATTGCAATATTTAAATTTTCCGTGTAAATGAATCAAATATGACTGAAGTTTGACTGTTGTGACTAAATACTGACCGTCCGTTTCATCTGTTGACAAGTTAGCATGTTAGCATGCAAGCTAGCATCCTAGGCAAATAAAATATAATATAAACCATACACTGACTAAGTGATACAAGCAGTGACAATAATATTTCATCCTTATTATTTGAATATGCTCATGATTCACAAATGTTCTCTATATATTGTATAGTACGGTTTTCATGCATAAGTATTTTACACAAAACGTTTGAAAAATCTTAAAATGTAATTGTGCCCCGAACAATACACAAGGTGAGCAGCAAAGAGGTGATTATTAAGATACAGTCATACAGTCAAGATAGAAAGTCATTATGGTATAACACTTCATGGTGTGTTAACATGATGTGATGATGTGAGCAGTAGTCTGAAGGCTATCTTTGTTTTTACCTTCAGATGGACCAACACTACACGCTGACACCTGTCCTCTTTCCCAACCGCGGCCAGCCCAGCAGCCCACGGAGGAGCCTGGCACCAGACTCCCACCCAGCTGCACCTGACCATGTCTCCTTCTCTTGTTCCCCCTTTAGGTCCTTCTACAGCTTTCCCCCTAGTTCCCACTACGGCTCCCTAACTGGACCTGACCATGAGCCGAAGTGGATGAAGAACCTTAGGCTTCTGATGAACGATAGGAACCAGTTTGGTGGCAGGTGGACCAACACAGGCGCTGAACCTGCATACAAGTCTGACCCTGGATCCCACCATGGCATCCCACCTGGCTCTGATGCAGGATCCAACCGTGGCTCCCCACGTGGCTCTGATGCAGCATCCCACCCTGGCTCCTACCCTGGATTCCGTCATCGCCCCCCACCTGGCTTGGACCCTGGATCCCACCATGGCTCCCCACCTGGCTCTGATGCTGGATCTCACCATGGCTCGCCACCTGGCTCACAATCTGGTTGCTTCACTTGGAACCCCCCCAAAACTCCCTCTTCCTCCTCTTCCTCCTCTTCCAGCTCGTCCTCTCGCTCTTCTTCTAACCGCTCCTGCAGCATAGCCCCAAGGCCAGAAGAGGAACACTGGACTTGTGTGCCGTCAGATATTCCAACCAGGATCACCCTAAGAAGGCGGCAGATGGAGAGATCCTCTTCCAGCTCTTCCTCTTGCTCTTCTTCCAGCTCTTCCTCTCGCTCTTCTTTCAGCTCTTCCTCTCGCTCTTCTTCAAACCTCTCCTGCAGCATAGCCCCAAGGTCAGAAGAGGAACACTGGACTCGTGTGCCGTCAGATGTTCCAACCAGGATCACCCTAAGAAGGCGGCAGATGGCGAGATCCTCTTCCAGCTCTTCCTCTGGCTCTTCTTCCAGCTCTTCCTCTGGCTCTTCTTCCAGCTCTTCCTCTGGATCTTCTTCTAACCTCTCCTGCAGCATAGCTCCAAGATCAGAAGAGGAACACTGGACTCGTGTGCCGTCAGATGTTCCAACCAGGATCACCCTAAGAAGGCGGCAGATGGCGAGATCCTCTTCCAGCTCTTCCTCTGGCTCTTCTTCCAGCTCTTCCTCTGGCTCTACTTCTAACCTCTCCTGCAGCATAGCCCCAAGATCAGAAGAGGAACACTGGACTCGTGTGCGGTCAGATGTTCCAACCAGGATCACCCTAAGAGGGCGGCAGATGGCGAGATCCTTTTACCAACCTGAAGTACCCAGTGAGCCTTTAGAAGTGTGCCCCCCTCACAGACCTGTGGCAACCAGTGAGCCTTTAGAAGTGCGCCCCCCTCACAGACCTGTGGCACCCAGTGAGCCTCGGCCGTTGTGGAGCGGACCTGTGCCGAAGTGGGTGAAGAACATGAAGCTCTTGAGGAAGAACAGAAACCAGTTTGGTAGCAGGTGGAGCAAGAGAGGCGCTGAACCCACAGGTAAGTCTGCAGGTGAGTCTGCAAGTAAGCGCTTTCGTTCTGAAGCTTAATTTTTTATTAATTTTCTTTCTAATTGAATTGCTTTAACTATATTTGTTTCCATTTGATTTATTTTGAATTGAATTGCTTTGAATTATTTACATGTATTTGAATTGAATGTGTTTGAATTGCTTTGACTTAACTTTATTTGTTTGAATTGTATTAATTGATATGAATTGACTTGCTTTGAATTAATATATAAGAACTGATTGATACTAAACTGTATTAGATGAAAGGACTATGCTCTGATGAGAATTGTGTTAACAAGGTATTACCAAAGGTAAACCCCATTACAGGGGTCCAAAGGGAGGGGGGGGGGGGGAGCTATTGCATTAGAAATAGATGGAGTTGCATGTGAGGAGAAGAAACAAGACGAGAAGGGAAGAGCCAGACGAGGAAGCGGAAATATGGGAAGAGCGCAGAGAAGAAATGTGACGAGACGATAAAGCCGAGAAGACGAGACGAGAAGAAGTGAAGACAAAGTTACCACAACTCCCCAATTATACCTGCCATCAAACTGTGTTTTAAATACAAAGTCAAAACTACAGGAAGTGTCTCAGTTTGGTTTCTAATGTTTATGTTTGTATGTTGGAAAATCATAATGTATGTTCATATTGTTTTACATTATGTTTTGTACAGAGCACACATCTTAAACAACACTAATGGTGCAAACCATTTCACACATTTCCAAATGCATCACTTCATGATGGGTCAATGATAACCCTAAAAAAGATTATTTCTTTATTATTCACTCCTGAGCTGTCAGGTCTGCTTTGTAACATTATTGTATTGAAAAAAGACAACAAAATTTCGTCTCACAAATCTGAAAATGCCTCAAAACTCTGTCACAATAGGGTTCCTTTAAAAATCAAATCATAGTATAAAATCAAATATACAATAAATAACATACACAAATGTGCACAAACATTATAGTATTGTGGAATTATGTTTGCAACTCCACATGATCATGTTCATAAAGTTTAATATGGGCTTAAATAATCTTTGTTGTATATATGCTGGGAGCCTAAATCCACCTTTAATCAAATGTATCTGATTTAACGAAAGTTATCAGTGAACAGTGTTCATACACATTTTACATTTACATTCCACACTTCTCCAGACTCATGTTTCCACTTCTCAGGAGAATTTAAGAACATATCTGAGTGCAGATAACAAATGTTTTATTATGTAAATAAATGCTTTTAAATCCAAATGTTAACATCTAAGTTATATTCTGACTATGTATGCTACTAGGTTGGCCTGTAGCCGCTAATACCAATCAGTCAACACTAAATGGTGTATTGTGGTGTAGCCGAGGCGACATCATTATATTATTTATTAAAATAACAGACATGAACGCCACACATGGCCAGTTCAACATGATTCATTCGAGGATGTAAACATTTGAAACTGTTGCTCTAAGTCACAAAAGAGCTCCACTCTGTTAACTTAAGGTGATCAACTCAATTCCCTCTGATTTGGCTTTGAGCCGTAAACTGTATTGCAGACAAAGCCAGTAGTTCTGAAGCACTGAGGTCAGAGGTGGAGATATTACACCACACATGAAGTGCCTCACTTCAGCTACAGTCACTGCAGAAGGAGCCACTTTGACTACAACTACTACGACTCTTGCAGCTGCAAATACTTCACATTCCTACTAGCAATGGATGTACACAATGCTAACAACTAAACCAGTCCATGTAGCTCACTCACTGATAGGGCTGCAACTGACCATTTTATTATCCATCAAACTGAACATTATTTCACCCATTATTTAAAAAAATGTGTATTTTAGAAAACAGAACAGGGGCAAGAGTCTGGAAACACAAAGATGTTTCCAGACTCTTTTCTTTTGTACATACTTATCCAGACCTGGAAATCATGCAAAGTCAGTGTTGGAAGGTAACTAAGTACATGTACTCAAGTACTGTACTCAAGTGCAATTTTGAAGTACTTTTGTTACTAGTTACTTTGCAGATTTAGATGATCAATATAAAACATAAATCAACTAATAAATGATGATGTCACAGATTAAGCTACCCAGCCGTACATAAAGTACCTTTACCTGCTGCAACATTAAAGTGATGAACACATTAATATAGTATAGATATATATAGATAGTTATAATCCAATAATATAAAAATATATTATTCTGAAACGGTCGGTTCTGCATGATGAGTACATTTACTTTTGGTAATTTAAGTATATTTTGATACCAATACTTTAGGACTTTTTTACTTCAGTAAGTTTGGAGTGCATGACCTTTACCTGTAATAGAGTATTTTTACAATCTGATATTAATACTTTAATACTTAAGTAAAAGATCTGAGTAAAAATCAAATATCATACTTGTCCACTCTAGGAAGCCTGAGCTATGTTAAGACTATTATAGCTGCAGTGAACATATGAAGGGTTTCTCTCCACACAGACTGCTGTAGATGCAGAGGAGAGTTTCAGCTGCTTTCTTCCAGGAACAAAAAGAAAGTCACCTGTAGACACTTGACATTTAATGAAGCGTCAAAATATCACGTCAGCAATAATGAACCCTTGTTTGTTTCCCTGCGTTACGACCATCAGTCAGTTTCAGTGTTGTGTTGGAGTTGAGCATCGGGACGAGGCTTTACTCTTGTGCGCCTGTTTCTCCAGTCAAGCCGTAGCTGCTGCCTGCATGGTCTGAATCTTCAGCGTGGTCACCGTGGTAAACTGTGTGCCATCAGTCACTTAATGATGGCAGTATCTGCTGGTAAAGCTCTGTTATGTTGATTTCCTGGAAGGCTGCGCTCAGCTCTGCTAACGACTCGTAGCTCTTCACAACAAAACCCTGGAGCCTGCAGAGGAACACAGAGAGAAGAGAGACGAGGATTACTGCTGGGATCCAACACTGAAGTCCTGCCCTTATTCCTTTGACTCCACATCACAGTCAGATGTCAGGGATCCATACCCATGTCCACAGGAGGGGGACGAAGGGCTTTCAATGAGAACCTTCATCATCCTCTCTTTGCATTTCTTGCCTGAAGAATCCACATCCACCTTCACCGTCTTTAAAAAGCGACAAAACTCCTGCAGACACATGATGACAGTCAGAAAACACTCCGAAGGGAGACAGGAGCCATCCATGACTCCACCACGGAAAACCTTTACAAAGAAAACATACAACATTCATTCACATGTCGCCAAGTTGTCTGATATAAAATACAGAGCAGAAGCTAAAGGTCGCAGTACGCTTCAAACCAGATGGAGACATTTCAGCAAGAGCCCAAAACAACATGTGTTTAAACTCAAGTGACAGCTGCTGCCTTCAGCTGGCCGTAGGACTTCAGTTCTTCTTTCTAGAGCAGAAGAGGAAGTCAGGTTCCGTTATTATAGAGTGACAGAGGGAGGAGGCTGGGGTGGATGCAAAGTCAACAAAGCATCTGATTTTAGGAGCAGAGCGCGCTGTTCATTTCAATGCTGGTTTCTATAAGGGGAGACACTTCAGGGGAACAGGGTTCAAATGTAACTAATAGACACCACTATGAAACGTCCACAGTGGTAATTACTTTAAGGCAATTCTTTTCTGTATTACAAGTTTTCTGAATTGTTATGTTTTAATATGTAATGACGCATTATCTTATTAACTATGTGATCATTTGCACACATTTCCAGAACAAAAATGTGAACATTGGATAAAGTCAGGTTCAACATTCTTGTTTCTTTTTGTTATCATGTTAGAGTCAAATGTTTTACAGAGGGAAGTTTAGATATCTCTTTGTATCACTAAATTGACAGACAAAGTTAGTAAAATAAACAACTAAATGTGTTTTTGAGATGTTTTCTTTCCAATCGTCCAAAAGAAGACAAAACTCTCAAAATTGACCGGTGCATGAAAAAATTATGTTTTTGTCTATCGTGCATATTTAATCAATCTTTAAAGTCATCATACATACATACAGTTTGTGCCCTGCATGTTCTGTCTGTAAGACTCTGTGTGATGGCGTGTTGAACACGTGGGTACCCTGATGTTGGGTCTGGCTCCCTGCAGAATAACCAGTATACTCCGTCCCAGTAATATCGTCCCATTGAGCTGAAGCTGCTGGCTCCAGCGCTGCAGCAGACTGATGTAACGATTTCGAGATCGGGTGTGGTCTAACGACAGCACTGCCATCCACTGCTCCTCTGCTTCTCTCTCTTTCACCTCCTCCTCGGCACCTCTGCCCTTCTCTGTCACCTGCACACACTGCTGATTGTAACACAAATCCAATGATTATTGGAGGAGCATTCCTTCAATGTAAAAATGTTGTTGCTCATTAGACAGTTTGTTTACCTGCAGCCCCTCCACGAGCTGATGCACCATTGGTTCTGGAGGTAAAGCTGCAGCCTGATCCAGCAGCTTCTGTCTGATGTTGTGACACTGAGTCCTAGAAAGACCAGTGGAAGAGACGGAGTTGGCGGGGGGACAGGAAGGGTAGCAGGGGTGCAGGTGGAACAACAGACTCACGTCCAACCCTCTTTGTCCTCCAACAGTGCTGTTGATTTGCACCATGAGCCCATCCTGAGCTGGAAGGCAAACAGAGTGATGTTGCAGCACAGCTACGGCACGATACAGTAATGTGTTCATTACTTTAATGTTGCAGCTGGTAAAGTTGAAGACTATTTCTTTGACTTTATTTCTGGGTAGCCTGTGAATTTTTTCCATGGGGTTCATTGGTGTTTTTCTCCTGCCGGTGTTCTGCCGGCCGGCGTCTGACGTCATGGCAAATGGAGACTATACCAAGCTCACGAGGAAGCACGGGATCAAAATATCAGCCGGCTTCCCGTGTAGCGTTGAGAAGATCGGGTTAGCTGTGGGAGACAAGGTCGGACATGGCAGTGTGAAGTCTCTGGCACGGATGAACGGGGCAGTTGTCATCTTCCTGGACCAGGTGGAGCGGGTGCACCGCGTCATCGAGACAAGTATTACGGTGAGCGGAGGGTTTGTGCAGGTGATGCCACTCACTCTGCCCGCAACCAAAGTTGTAATATCAAATGTCCCTCCGTTCATAACCGATGAGTTTCTCAGCAGAGAACTATCCAGACACGGGAAAGTCGTTTCCCCGGTAAAAAAGATTCTGTCTGGATGTAAATCTCAGTTGCTGAAGCACGTAGTGTCTCACCAAAGACAGCTATATATGATACTTAATAACCGAGATGCGGAGCTCAACCTCCGCTTCCACGTTAAAGTAGATGATTATGAATACGTGATATTTGCAACTTCATCGGTTATGAAATGTTTTGGTTGCGGGGAGGAGGGACACACCGCGAGAGCCTGTCCGAAGCGCGGGGGTCCAGCGGGGGGCTCTCCGCTGGGGCGGCCGGTGGCCGCTCCACGCGCCGCGTCAAGACGTGCAGCTGCTGTGTCCAGCTTTGTACACGGGATAGGTGGTGTTAATTCACTTGGTGTGGTGGAAAAAAATGGGGAAAAAAAACAAAAAAAACAGGGAGAGGAAGTGCAGGGGGTGTCAGGTGGTATGGGAGGAGAAGAGGTAGAGGAGGTGGTGTAGAGGAGATAGGTGGTGTGGAAGAGGTGGGTGGTGCAGAGGAGGTGGGTGAGATAAGAGCAGAAGATTTAAAGGAGGTGAGTGATGTAGTAAAAGAGGTAGGTGGTGCAGAGGAGGTGAGTGAAGTAAGAGTAGAAGAGGTAAAGGAGGTGAGTGATGCAGAGGAGGTGAGTGGTGCAGAGGAGGTGAGTGAGGTAAGAGTAGAAGAGGTAAAGGAAGCGGGCGATGTAGTAGAGGAAATGGGTGGTGTAGAAGGGGAGGGGACAGAAAAAATACAAGTTCCGTGGAGTGAGCAGGTAGAAGAGGCTGAGATGGAGGAAGAGGTAATAAAACAAAAACCTGCCACAAAACGGAAAAAGAAAAGTCAGAGTGCATCCAGTGATGCCAAGAACAGTAAAGTCGGGGAGGAAGGACAGACAGGCAGGAAGCAGGGACAGACAGAAGACAGTTTTAGTGAAGAGGAGTGTGTGTCAGACAGCAGCGACATCCCTGGTTTTACTCTGAGCAACAGCCAGAAAACAAAAATGTACCCAGTTTTTCTCCAACACACAAAAAACCAACACGGAGTAAAAGTGGAGGATTACTTTCTGGATTTACTCGTTTTTATTAGCTCAACCAGATTCCATATGAGCCAAAAAGAGTCTGGCCTCATTGAGCAGGAGGTTTATAGATTAAAAAAACTTGTGCTTAGAGTAAAAAAACAAATAAACAGTGGTGATGGGGGTCTTAATTAATTAATTTGTTTTTATTTTTTCTTATTTTAACATCTCAGCCATGGATACTTTTAAAATGGGTGTTTTAAATGTGAACGGAGCCAGAGTTTTTAAAAAAAGGACACAAATATATGAAACTGCGAAATTAAAACACATTGATGTCCTTTTTTTACAGGAGACGCACAGCGACGGCTTTAACGAGATAGACTGGAGGAGGGAGTGGGAAGCGGAAGTCATTTTAAGCCACAACACATCTCTTAGTGGAGGAGTGGGCTTCCTCTTCTCCAAATCTTTTACTCCAGTCTCACTGGAGGTCGAGCATTTTATCGAGGGGAGGTTGCTTTTAGTAAAAGCCCGGTTTGACCTTTTTAATGCTGTTTTTATAAATGTGTATGCCCCAACAATCGGTGCAGAGAGGAAGTTGTTTTTACAAAAAATTAATGATGTTTTAAATAGCTGTGCCTCGGAGGATTTTTTATTCTTGGGGGGGGATTTTAACTGTACAGAAAATGCTTTTTTAGATCAGAACCACGCAGAGACGCATCCAGCGTCTCAGCATGTTCTGAGGCAGCTGGTCCGCTCTCATGGTCTGGTGGATGTATGGCGGAGGATGAACGCAGAGGCTAAACAATACACATGGTCCCATTGCAGAGAAAATAGGATTTCCTCTGCTAGGTTAGATCGTATTTATTGTTTTAAACATCATTTTAACATTTTTAAAATGTGTAATATTATACCTGTTGGTTTCACAGATCACTCTTTGCTTTTATGTAATGTTTTTATTAGAAATGTGTTGCCAAGAAGCGCATACTGGCACTTTAACTCAGTTTTAACATTTGATAAAAATTTTAGAGAAGCTTTTATTTATTTCTGGAGTGTTTTTAGGCAGAGGAAGGGTGATTTTAACAGTCTTAGGCAGTGGTGGGACCATGGTAAGACTGAAATAAAAATGCTTTGTCAGCAGCACACCCTCAATGTCACACATGACATCACCAGATCTATGAAAGACCTGGAGGGTGATACAGTGGAACTAGAACAAATCAGTGAGTCCACAGGAGATCGAGGATATATTGAAATCCTCAAAGTAAAAAAATGGCATTAGCCGACCTGCTAGACGTTAAAGTCCAGGGCGCACTGGTCCGGTCCCGGTTCCAAAACGCCACCGAAATGGATGCTCCATCTAGCTTCTTCTTCGGCCTGGAGAAGAAGAACGGACAGAAGAGGGTAATCCACTCACTGCTCTCAGTCACAGGGCAAGAAATAACGGAACCAAGCCAGATCAGAACACGGGCTGTGAGTTTTTATTCCTCCCTATACTCGAGTGAGTATGAGGGGGAGAAAACGCTTTTAGAGAGGTTTTTAGGGGGACTACCTCAGGTAGCCGAGGAAACCAACTCACAGCTGGAGGGGCCGTTGACTACACGGGAGCTACAGGCTGCTCTGCAGAAAATGCAAGGACGGCGGGCTCCCGGTATCGACGGCCTCACTGTTGAGTTTTTTAAAGCATATTGGGACATTTTAGCAACAGATCTTTTAGATGTTTTTAATGAGAGTCTGGCCTCTGGTTCCATGCCGATGTCCTGCCGCAGGGCCGTGATAACGCTCCTGCCCAAGAAAGGAAACCTGCCGGACATCGGAAACTGGCACCCTGTGTCTTTGCTGTGTGTGGATTACAAGCTTCTGTCCAAGGCTCTGGCCACCAGGCTGGGGGGGGCTATGGAGCAGGTCATCCACCGGGACCAGACCTACTGTGTGCCCGGCAGGTCCATGGTAGACAATGTCTACCTAATTCGAGATGTTTTGGAGGTCTCCAGCTCATTGGGCTTTGATACTGGTCTGATTTCTCTAGACCAGGAAAAGGCCTTTGACCAGCGTTGAGCACAACTTCCTCTAGAAAGTAATGGATAAGTTTGGGTTCAGCGCTGGTTTCATAGGCAAGATCAAGGTGTTGTACAGTGAAGTTGAGAGTGTGCTGAAGTTTAATGGTACTCTGTGTGCTCCTTTTAGAGTGTGTAGAGGGGTCCGGCAGGGCTGTGCTCTGTCGGGGATGCTCTATGCGCTCTCCCTGGAACCTCTCCTCTGCAAAATACGCTCCAACCTACAAGGTCTGGTTTTACCTGGTTTTAATAGCAGATTTGTTTTATCCGCATACGCAGATGATATTGTTGTTTTTATTAAAAGCCAGAGAGATGCGGACATTTTAACAGATATAGTAAATAGTTTTAGTGTAACATCGGCAGCGAAGGTAAATTGGAAGAAAAGTGAGGCCCTCGCTGTCGGGGAGTGGCGTGGCGGTCTCCCAGTTCTTCCCCAGAGCCTCACCTGGAGAACTGACGGCCTGAAATATCTTGGCGTGTTTTTAGGAAAAGAAATTATTGTCCAGAAGAACTGGGAGAACGTCACAGAAAAGATTCAGGGAAAGCTTTCCAAGTGGAAGTGGCTGCTCCCTCAGATGTCTTTTAAAGGTAGGGTTTTGGTTTTAAACAACCTTGTTGCATCCCAATTGTGGCACCGTCTGACCTGTGTAGACCCTCCCTCAGGCCTTTTAGCAAAACTACAGAAAGAAATGGTAGACTTTTTTTGGGATGGTCTACACTGGGTGCCACAGGGGGTGCTGTTTTTATCCAGAGAGGAGGGGGGACAGGGCCTTGTCCACCTGGCCAGCCGAACAGCCACTTTTAGACTTCGAACTGTGTAAAAAGCATCCACAAGAAAGGCCTGTGCAGCAGACCCTCCACTGTGTGGAGTAACAGACTGGGTGGAGGAAGTGGACCAAGCCCACAGTGGGGGTCTTTTTACAAACCTCCCCTCAAAAAGCGGACAGCCGACCTCCAGTGGAGGATTTTACATGGTGCCGTCGCTTGTAACGCTTTTATCTCCGTCATTAATCCTGCTGTTTTTAACAAATGTCCTTTCTGCAACTTACGTGAGACTGTATTCCATGTTTTTACTGAGTGTAAGAGACTCACAGAGTTTTTCTCTCTTTTAACATTGGTTTTTAGTCTTTTTAACGTAGTTTTTACCGAGAGTGTTTTTATCATGGGAGTTGCCTACAAAAAAGACAACAAAGAAAAGTGGCAGCTCCTAAATTTCCTCTCGGGAGAGGCAAAAATGGCCATCTACATTAGCAGAAAAAACAGAGTTGAGAACAGAGAGGGGCAGGAGGCCAAGACAGTGTGGCTCTTTAATATCAGGGCAAGACTCTGGCTCGATTTTAGGTTTCACAAACATACCGGGGATCTCGACACTTTTAAAGAACGTTGGTGTTTTAAAAATATTATCTGCACTGTGAATAATGAATGTTTACACTTTACACAGGCTTTTATTGGATATTTTTTATATATTTATAGAATTGTTATTTATAAATATATATTTTTTGATTTTTCGTTACACTTTATTAGTAAACTGTTTGTTTTAAGAATATGTAAATAAAGTGTTTTTGAAAAGTCAAAAAAAAAAAAATCTCTCTCACTTTTACTCTCCCCCTCTCTCTCTCCCTTTCTAGCTCCCCTCTCTCTCTCTCTCCCTCTCTCTCTCTCTCTCTCTCTCTCTCTCTCTCTCCCTCTCTCTCTATCGCTGTCTCTCTTTTACTCTCTCTCTCTCTCTCTCTCTCTCTCTCTCTCTCTCTCTCTCTCTCACACTTTTACTCTCCCCCCCTCTCTCTCTCTCTCCCTCTCGCTCCTCCGAGCAGAAATAAGAGCTTTGGGACGGTCTTCAAGAACGACTTCCTGTTCAAGTGAGGAGCCAAGAAATATCAAATAAGTTTTTTCTTGTAAATTTACCATTGATTCTGAGTTCTTTCTCTGAATATTACCCCCCTCCCCCAGCTCCGTAATAACACATGTTTCACTTACAATGACCTTAACATGCCGTCATATTGAAACAATACAAAGTGTGTCATATGTTTGTAGCTCACAGTCTCCCTCCTGATTTCTCCCTCGCCCCTCAACGGATTTAGTAAGGTAAAAAGCAAAAGAAAAGAAAATTGATCCGAAGATAAATACAATTACAATTATTCAGTTCTATACCGGAATGAAAAGTAATAAAACAAACTAAATCACAACACTGACACGTGAAACGGTGCATTGCATTTCAGTGTTGTCCAGCAGTTGTACATCATAGACCTGCCAGTACAAAATGCAAAACACTGTCATGAGTTTTCATGAGGAGGTACATGCAAGCTCCCAGGAATAAATTTGGCTTTGGAACGATTTTGGCAGAGTTGCAACAAAAAGCATTTTTCCATATATACAATCATTGGAAAGGGGGGTGTAGAAAGGTGAACACATATTTCTAAACACAGGTCACCAGTATTTACTGTAGGCTACATTTGTGATTGACTGTGTGCGGTTTTAAAGGTATATTATGTAACATTTGTCAGTTGGTGTTTGTGAAGGAACACAGGATTCAGCGTTGGTCCCTCCTCCCCGGCTCAACCACCCAGAGAGAGAGAGAGAGAGAGAGAGAGAGAGACAGAGAGAGAGGCTGGTCTAGTGAATGAAGCGAGGCAGCGGTGTTTGCAAGATAAAAGCAGTGAATCAGAGGAATAACACGTTATTTTCTGATTGTTTCACAACAGTTATGTTCTCAAGAGCAAATACCACACCTACACCTCCGCACAAACCGGGTAAGGTTTGGATTTTAAATGAATACATGTTTCATCCTGCTGTGGCCTTTACTCTGTCCACTGCACCTGTGCGTGTGTGTGTGTGTATGTGTCATACCTGTCAACCCTCCCGTTTTTCCCGGGATTATCCCGTATTTTTCCTTCTATCCCGCTGTCCTCCCGTTTAAATATTTTCCCGTAATTATCCCGTATTTTTAACCTTTCAAAAATGTAAATAGGCCTAATTTAAAAAAGTGGCCTCCGGCAGAGCAGATGACAGTATTATGTTTAACTTTAGCTGAAAAACGTTATCCACCAGTAAACACACAGAAGAAGAAAACAGGAACAATAACACAGAAGAAGAAAACAGGAACAATAACACAGAAGGAGAAGATAAAACAAATGGATGAGAGTCACAGTGAACGGGAGATAGATGGAGATGCGGTTTAACCTGCCAAACAAGTTAAAACTGTATGTAAGTAACTAGACTAATGGGAGGAGACCTTCCCTTATTTAATAAAAAGCAGAGTCGGGCAAACTCGTGCAAAAGTGTGCCATTCAGATTTTAGCATCGCACACGGCGGAATAAGCGATGTTCGCCAGCATGAACAATCGTCCAAGCACAAGCACGAGGCACAAAAACATACACTGTCAATGACTTCATGTGTGACAAGAGCCTTTAGATTCTGGGATGCTTTCAGTCGCAGTGTAGCGACGTGTTTCAAGATTCTGAAATCGCAAAGAAGTCCTCGTCGGGGGAAACAAAAGCCACACAACTCATCCATCATCAAATAAATTGATGATAATAACTAATGCATACAATACATAAATCTTATAAACATGTCTGTACAAGTAATACATTCTTTAAATAAACATGTATTCCTGAATGTATATACCCGTCCTTTATGTGTTTACATTTACATTATATGGGGGCTGAGAGCTGTTAAAATATGGGCGGAGTCCGCCAAAACAATTTCCCTTATTTTGAAATTCCAATTTTGACAGGTATGGTGTGTGTGTGTGTGTGTGTGTGTGTGTGTGTGTGTGTGTGTGTGTGTGTGTGTGTGTGTGTGTGTGTGCCACTTGAGTTGGACAGGGGAAACACTGAACTTAAGCATAAGCACATAAAAACACAGTGAGGTAACAATCCGTTCTTATCATCTAATACCACTGCTTTGTGCCATTCCTATGCTCAATAGGTGCCATACTGTGCCTCGGTATCAGCAGAGCCATGGAGATGCTGAGGGGCGTTGCAGAGGTTTTTGACGACCTGGGGATGAGAATGGGATGCACACCCTGCTTACTGGCTTTGGGGTTACAAGTGAGGAGGCAAGTTAATCATATCTATTGAGATGTCTGAAAGGTAAATAGCTAGAATCGCCTGAAGGGGTGACTGGATGAATGTTGCAGTGCATAGCGTTAAGGCTATCTTGTGGCATGAACAATTCATGTCACAATGAAAAACAATTCATTCAATTCAATCTTTGAAGACAAAAAGCTAACTAGTCCTTTTAACATGGAAATGGAGGATTCGGGTCCCGGGAAAATGAAGGTCACACCTGTGTTGCTTATCTTTGATGCAGCCACCAGAGGGCAACTTTGGGACTGGAGCCAGTTGCAGATTGCCTGTGTTTCATATGGTATGTTTCCAGTGTATTTCTGATTCTGATAAGCTTTTTGATGCTGGATTTAGTAGTTTACCTACCACTAGACATGGTAGTGGACTTTAATCTGCCTGGAGGAGACCACATACATTTGTAAATTGATAACACATTATGATCATAATATCCCTCCACATTTCCCATAAAAATTATTCCCCACCTTATAATCCTATTACATATAAGATATCCGCTTCAACATATAGCCTATTAACAACATGAGAAAACCAATTTTAACAATAGTCACATTTCTCGAACTGGCAAACCAACACATTAATAAAGGTTACAGTATTAGGGAATACAAAGGCAAGATCATTCACAGAGATATTAGTGTGAATATTTAAAATCTCACAAATGTATGGTTGGAAATTAGTGTCTCATGATGTGAGAGTGAAAGCTGTTAAATATAGGTTATTTCTTTAGGTCCTAAATGTTTTAGGGTCTTCATCTTTACAGGAAATGAGAAATGATCTCATGGTCTCATGTTGTTCTTTAATCAATTAGACATATTATTATCACCTCTCATGCCCCTGGCCAGCGTGTAAAAGGTTTTTAAGCAACAGCCACTACATCTGTAGCCAGGGGGAAGAAAGTGTCCTCAAATAGCTCAGGTTCTTGATAGACTCACTAGTGTTTTGAAAGGCTTTCTGTATTGCATTAGTCAAAGGAAGCGGTTAAAGCACCTGCATGTTCTCTGTAGTAAACAGGTTATTTACCAACACACAGGAAATTATGCAACACATGCTTTGTAACTTTGTGCACACATGCAGCATAAATAGTTTAATTTCAGAGTAATTGTGATTCATAAGTGTGTTATGTGATTAAAATATTGTCTTGTCTTCTCTGATGTAAGTGGAAATTCATTTTTAGTCACACTATCTGCATGGCAAATTGTACATATTAATTTTCCCGAGGAGTAATCCTAATAAATTTGGTGACACAATTCCAGTGTCTAGTGCTGATTAACAAATGTGGACAACCGCTATCAGGCTCTGTCTCAAGCTTCTGGTTTGGATTTGTCTCTGAGATTTCTTCAATACAAATGTATAGACTTTAATTTATAATAAAACTCTGGGAATCAGTGTCCAATACAGAAGAGAATAATGGCTACGACACGGAATTATCTTTTTACAATTTCAATGGAAACATTCAGGAATTGCACTCACCTCGATTGTATCGGGTAACTAAAAGAATGTAATGTAATGTCCCTTCCTTACCTCCGCTGTAATATTGTACCTCCATTAAGATCATACAACTTTCCTCCACCACTTGCACACCCCAACAGTAAAAAAGAATCTCACTCTAGCTGGTTGTTGAAAGTTGCAGCCCTGTGGTGAGCATGTTAGCTGACATTAGCATGTAGCTCCAAGCGCAGCTGCTAGCATGGCTGTAGACTCGTAGCCCGGCGTCTCAACGGGGAATTAGTAGTAGTTTGTGCAAATTGGAGCACAATACATTGTTCCTATAAAGCATTTTAGATTATTATTTAGATGTACAGCATACTTCTTTTTGCAATCCTTGCCAAATCCAAATTTTAAGCATTGGCCACTTTTTTGGCAATTCCCAATATATTAATTTGGAATAGGCTTTAATCAGATTTAGATTTGGATTAAACATGGTTGCAAAATAAGATGTTCCATTTGCTAATCTCCAGAGATTAGAAAACACAGCACAGAAGTGAAGAAAACATTTTACAGATGTGAAACCTTTTATGTAACATTTCAATTTATGCTTACTGAAATGGAAATATTATTATGGTGCATGTGCCACCTCGTTATCTCTAAGAATGAAGATTAGAAATGCAAAGCACCAGCTCGCAGTATATGAAAGGAGAGACATTTCTGAGCGAGCTGAGAAACCCAAAGTGTTTCCCCACATGAAATGATGATAAAACATAAGAGGGCTTACTGTCTGAAAATGGTGACACGAAAGTAGGCAAATAAGCTGAATGTGGTTTGTGTCTTTCCTTGAGCACGCAGGAAGAGAATCAGTGGAAACGATAAGGTTTGATTGCACAGAGAGAGGAGAGGAGGTCCAGAGTGGCAGCTGTTGAGCTCTTTGCAACCAAGTCAAGAGAGTGGATTCCAAAAATGTCTTTTCACTCATTTTGTGTGCTGCATATACAAACAAAAAAAGAAAGAAAACTGCAATGGAAAGCCAGGAGATGCATTGGTGATGTGAATGTGGAGATGCACAACTGTGAGTGAAAACAGTGTGACCCTGTGCAGAGAGAGAGAGAGGGAGAGAGAGAGAGAGAGAGAGAGAGAGAGAGGGAGAGAGAGAGATAGAGAGAAGAGGGAGTGAGGGAGAGCAGCGTGGGAGGGAGGAAGTAAGTCCTAACACTCCAGGACTTCTCATGAAGCGAGTCAGACGTTACTTATGAGAGGAGGCAGAGGACCTTCGCCACAGAGGTGACCAGGAGTGGAAGTGGAGTCTGGAGTGTTTCTACATGCAAGTGGGGTGAAGAGCGAGAGACCCTCCTCTCTGTGGGGTCAGCCGATGAGAGAAGATGAAGAGCCATATCAGCAACGCCCTCTCCGACTTCTTCTTTGAGTATGAGACCCCGCGCCAGGTGCTGGTCAGGAACAGGAGGGTGGGAGTGGTGTGCCGTATCATCCAGCTAGGGGTCTTGGCTTACATCATTGGGTAAGAGCCACACATCCATCCATTGTTTCTGTGCTGTTCCAAGGGGCAGAGTGCAGAGAGCATTTGAAAGTGAGTGAGATCTTAAGGTTTTTGCTGCATGGGTTGTTTAGAGCAGTGGTTCTCAACCCCCTAAATTGATACACATCATGTCACAGACTCACATTGGAAAAGTCTTTTCTTGAGGGGCCTCCATCAACAGAAAAATGTCAGTTGTTAGATAAAGACCAGAATTCTGTAGTTGTCAAGTACAGTTAAAGAAATAGCCGTGGAAGTGAAACCTATAATCAGAATAATCACTCTTACCCACATTGGGCTCACTTCTACAGTGAATTAAATAGTGAAAATAAACTATTACCCATTTTTCTTGGGCCCCCTTGGAAATTGCTCGAGGACCGTTGGTATATAATCACTTATACCAATGACATATAGTGACATAACCCTGATGTCTGAATTCACTTCCATGATAAAAAAGCAACATTTACTATTAAAATTGTTAGAAAAAGACAATTGTTTAAAAGGAAGACATCTAGGAGGGTGCGACCGACGGTCAGAGATACTAGCTGTAACTTGCACGTACTATTGACACAGCAATTAGGCCCTGCAAACAGACGGTTGATTCTGTTTTGACGGAATGGGCAAGAGTATGAAATCTTATCACTTGCCTTTCTGAAGTTGAGACAAAAAACGACAGCATTTTTGTTTTCTTACAAACACTATCTCCATATACTTGTTTTGACATGTCCTGGAAATTCTCTGTGGAAGGGAGAGTCTGTTTTTTAAACAGCATCACGGTTTCTGTTTTTGTTACTTTGAAATTCCTCAATGACGGCTTGTGCATGTGTGTGCTTGTGTATGAGTGTGTCTGTCTCTGCATCTCTGAGCAGCAGAACCGGAGGAGTTGTGTGTGATGAACACGCTGAGGCATATGCTAACACACATAACTATCAACTGCTGCCCAATTCGTTGCCACACGGCTGGTGACGTTGACACTGAACACAAATGTGAGAGAGACTGACACATTCAAGCATGTCTTTTCTTGCTAATGGCAAGGTTTTTCTCCGTTTTTAAAGGGGAAACAGAAAGCTGATTTAAACCGGTTGGTTTGGCCCACTGGTCAATATCTTGTCATGTTGCCTTAATCTTGACAATCTTCAGAGTCAGGCCACTTGTAACACATCTGGACGAACGTTTCTTTCATTTTAAACCTTAGAAAATCTTAAGGTAACTGTGAAATGGGATTTCAGTTTCCACTGTGCACTGATGCAAAGAACAAAAAAAGTTCCACAGTGACATTTAAAGGTTTTGTCTCTTTTTATATTAAGGTTCCCCGGTACATGACAGAGCTCCTTCTTCTGCTGTCTTCCCACCTGTCATCAAACTTTTTGTGATGGACATGAAATGAGATGGGATTATAAAGCTGTCAGATTCTACTCTTTAAGATTCAAGCTGCAGGCTGACAGGTCGGAGCAGAAGTCGGCATGTAGCTTTCAATTTTAACCTCAGTCTTGCCGCAAATATATATATTTTCTACTTTTTATCGATTTTAAATATTAATCAGCAAAAGATTCTTAACTTATCTTAACTGACAGCTTCATTCTCATATATGGAAATGTTTGCATCCTTGGCCAGTTGGGATTACACATACCAGACAGTGCTCTGCTTAAATCTCTCGCAGAAAAAAATCCCACATGAATGGCTTTGGAATTGTTTTTGGTAAATCAATTAAATGTAAACCTCTTAAATTCAAAAGCAAAGACTAATTCAACAGAGAGCAGCCTCACGAAACCATAATTAACTCTCGTCTTGTCACTTTTAAGTTGACAAAAATGCCAATCTTTTTGCCTGCATTTCATTGTGATTACTTAGCTTGACTTCGTTTTCCATTCTAATTTGTCTTTTACAAAATGAGCACTAATCTCAGCGCCACATTAGAGTGGGAAGAAAAGCCCTCCGCACATCAAGGAGCCTCCTGCCTGCCTCTGTGTCGGAGCAGATACAGATCTCACTTAGACGGCTGTTTTGGAAGATCCTTCCAATACTTCACGCTCATGGGTTTCTTTATTCCATTAATGTGCTCTATTTTTACTCATCTTTCTCTGGAATGTTAGCGATTTACATAATTTGATTCGCCTAACTGATAGAAGTTGTGGCTTGTAGATTTTTTTGTGCAGACGGCACCTTATTTCCATCTTTAGTTTGAAGGATGTTTCTGTTCGTCTCTTGCTCTAAGGTGCTTTTATTGTCCATAGATAAATGAACTTGTGCTGCAATGCATGATGTCCTGTAGGATTGTCCTGCATTCAAAATGCCATTAACAGAAAAAAGTGGTCCCTGTGACTGACACATTATTCTTATTCTTATTTTTATTTTTTATCAGAAAGTTGTTTCTTTACTGGTGAATCAATGTAGTGGAGTTAGTTTTTAACTACTTTATTTACAGTTAGATTGTTTAGTGCAGTGCCCCAAAGGGTCACAAGGAAGATTAAGATGATTAATGAGAGATGAAAAAAGAAAAAACAAAGTTCTTCTACAAACATTTGTAGTCTCTGGACTTTTCTCTAATCTTTTTTGTGAAACGTTAAATAATTTGTCCACTTTGGGCCTCAGACAGTTGTATAAATTAAACCATGTGAGGAGTTTAGGAAGGAAATGTCTCTTTGATGTAACTGCTAACAACTCACAGAACTCTGAACCATGACAAGGGGCAACTACTGGCAACAAGCCAAAAAAATCTTTAGCAATGTTTTGTGTTTCTTAAACTTATCATTTGTGGTTTACTTTATGTAAAATCTTAATCTAGTAACTATAGTATATAAAATATAAATGTAAGGGCGTAAAAAGTACAGTTCCCTCTGAAATGTGGTCGAGTGGAAGTATATAGTAACATTACATGGAAATATTCAGTACTGTTAAGTACAAGTACCTCAAATATGTGTTTAATTACATTAAATGAACTTAGTTATTGAGTTATCACAAGCAGTATTCTTTTAGGAGGCAGGACATTGTCACTCCCAACTCGTCAAATACGGCAAACAAACACAAGCCTTTCACCCAGGAGACTGCTGTTTGTGTGCTCAACGATTTATTTTAATTCACATGTGTAAGGTAATTTATTTGTCATGTACGTAACATACCTAACTTACATACGTAACAAACTTATTTGAACTCAAACCATGATCTTTTCTTAAACATTCCCGAGTAGTTTTGTTGCCTAACCCTGACCAAGTAGTAACATAACGTACTGATGTTACGTCAGATACATTACGTCAGTGGTTCCCAAATGGTGTGCCGTGTGCCGTGAGACAAATCCCGGTGTGCCATGAGATTTTGAAACAATTAGGCCTATTGAATTTAACTGTACACAAGGTTATGAATGATGTTTTATTTACTTCAGTGTTTTTAAGTTCTCTCCTTACCTTTTCTCCGCTCGGTCTCTGACTGTAAGTGTGTGCGCTCGTGCGTGCGTGTGTGTGTGTGTGTGTGTGGGTTCGGAAGCGGAGCTCTGCCCTTCGCGAAGCAAAGCAGAGAGAATGTAAATACGCAAAGCAACTGAAACGTGCACATACATGAGATAAATTACATAAGCATTTAGTTTATTTAATAAAAGAGCACCTGTTCAATGTGAAAAGTGAATATATTAAAACAAAAACAAAAAACGTCTTGAATTTCAGGGGGGGAGGAGTGGGGGAGCGCAGGGAAACACTATACTTTATCGGTACTTTGTCCTACACACTTATTTTACAATATAGAAACAATAGGTCTTATATGCTTTGGCCTACATATAAATAAAACAATCATTAAAAAAAAAAGAAATCTGTCAAAGCGAACCCGGGAAATATTAGAGTGTGACACATCAGAGACTCTCTGCTAGTGTGAAGGAGAATAGCTTCTTACAAGGACTAGGCTAAATAAATGCTCACAGAGTTATAACAGTGATACTATGTGTTACAGAGGGGATTTTGCCCGGATATGAACACAGGTGTGCCTTGAGATTTTGTCTTGGTGTTTGGTGTGCCTTGGCCACAGAAAGTTTGGGAACCCCTGTATTACGTATTATTAAGTCTGTCAAACTAACCAGGACTTTGCAAAACGATGCCAAGGCCTCAGACCCTCTGATGATGCGATTTAACATATTTTGAAACTTTAAAAAAATATATTAGTAAATGTCTGTACTCTTATATCTCAGTGGTGCTTAAGGGACGATCTTTAAAGTACGACCACTGCAACATTGCACAACCACAATAACTTGCACATGTATCCCTGTGAGGTACGCTGCTGGCATGTGGGATTGCAGTGCAGAATGTCGACATCAGCACTACACAAGCCTGGGGGGTTGCATGGTTGGCTGGGGTGGAGTGGGATTCTGACAGACCTGACTAATGCTTTCTATGTCTCGTACAGGTGGGTGTTCATCTACGAGAAAGGCTACCAGTCCGCAGACACAGCAGTGAGCTCTGTCTTCACCAAAATGAAAGGAGTGGGTTACACCAGCATAAACGGAAGTGAGAGAGTCTGGGATGTGGCCGACTACGTCTTCCCCTCTCAGGTTGGTGACTAGTTGGCTGAAGCCTCTTACGCATGAAGGAACATTTATATATGTGCTCCTAATTTGTCAAGAATTCGCTTTGTACCTTGCACAAGTCACTGCCCATTGTTAGGACTGTAGTAAATCTGGGTCAGTCAGATGCTGTGAAGTCAACATCCACAGTCCATGAATTAAACTGTCAGAGTGAATAAACATCAGGCTGAGTCAGACGATGCAATATCGCTTTGAAGAAGGCTGGTCAGATCGTGACAAAGAAGTACTGCTTTTAAGAACATCTGTGTTGGCTATATGTTATGCCAGCTCCGATCCATGACGAAACTAGGATGAACTGCACGCAGATTAAAAGTTACTGATGATTTGACTTGGATGATTATCTGGTTTGATCAACATCCAGGTGTCCCGTGCTTTCCAAAAGTCGTTGATGCATGCTGTAAAAAACTGAGCAAACAACGTAACAACATAACAACGAGAGACTACAGTCAAATATAAATCTTTGTTTACCTAAAATGTTGTGTCCTGTTATCTGTAGGGAAAATAATAAAGAGACACTGTGAAGATTGTCATGTTTGCTTTGAAGTCTGGGTGTGGGCCTTGTAAATTCAGAGTGGGTTTGGCACATGGTTTGGTATGACAAACCCAACCAACCAGATGAAAAGGTCACCGAGGTACAACGTCTCACACTGATCAGGTAGCTATCAACTACAACTTCATCTTAACTCTGAAATCCACCTTTATGTTTTCATGTAGAATGGTTTAGTTTGAGAGAAACTCAATCAAATAGGCTATAGGCTACTTAATGTCCAGAATATGACAATGAACAGCACCATAGTAGCTACAGCCAGCAGCTGGTTAGCTTTAGCAGTTAAGACTGAAAAATGGGGGGAACATCAGGGTCATTCCTATGTTCCCAGGGTTCTCATTGTCAGAGATTGATTAGGGCTATCTTCGCAGTTCAAATGGCAAAATGATGTTTGTCATTGTAGAGATATCAATATCTAAAGTCAAGAAAAAGATCTTGTCTGAAAATGTAAGGGCCTAGTTTTCAAGGAGTATAACATCAGACTATACACTGTTGGTGGGTCATTTCAACACATTGACCCAGGGAATAACACATGAAACATTTGATGTCGGTAGAAAAAACATTTTAGAGAACAAAACATCTTTGAAAGGTCTCCTTAATGTGTCATATTAGGAGGATATTGAGCTCGGGGACATAGAACCCTGGGGACATTCATACACTCCCGAAACAGCTAGCCTGAGCTACAACGCAAAGTGAGAGGTGTCGTGAGTGCATAAAAAGTCAATGGAAAGACGCGATTAGATGCAAATCTTAGGCTACCTGGAGAAATTGTAATTGAAAGAACTGGAGCTTCTGCAGAGTTCTGAGTTCAGTCAGAGACTTGAGCTGTCACACACACACACACACACACACACACACACACACACACACACACACACACACGCACCACACACACACACACACACACACACACACACACACACACACACACTACCACGGACATGGTCGGTGCGTCTGTTGCTAGCTAGCTTACAGCTAACGTCTAGGTGGTACATTGGCTATTTGGGGTGAATCAAGAAGGACTGCACCATCGAGCAGTCAAATTTGCGCAAATAGCGCGAGGTAAATATTCACTGTGCTTTCTGTCTGAAAGTCTTAAAGTTCACTTATAAACATGTTATAACTGGTTTCATACAGGAAGTCTGTGCTCATGACCAATAAATAGTCCAGCACATAACCCCCTGTAAACAACTGCTTGTTGAATTAGATAAGAATATTGATGTGTAGAGTTGTATCAATCTTCTCGCAGCAAAAAAAACAAAAAGTGTTATTACCAAAATGTCCGACTATTTCTTTAAGATGAAAACTGACCATGTGTAAAACAACGTCTGACTTTTTGGGATTTGAAGGTTTTGGTTTGAAGTCGTTTTATTTGTCATCTCAGCTGGGTCAGTGTGACAGACTGTCTGCAATGGCATGTTGCCTAACAACCACTGCCTCCTTTATTAGGTCATTGTTTGGCATAAATAAATGATACAACATTTTTTAACATATCACTTCTTTTAATCTTAAACCTCAGGGAGACGCATCCTTTGTGGTGATGACAAACTACATCATAACAGAAGGTCAGGAGATGGGGACGTGTCCAGAGGTATGTTGGACTTCTCCCTCCCTTTTTTCTTCTTCCTCTCTCCTTCTCCCTCTGACTTATACACTTCCATAAATAGTCAAACTAAACAGGAATTGTCTCATTCCAAGACTGTTTCTGTAATTGGGTAATTGTAGCTGTCGAATAGCAGAACTTAATGCCACCAAGATGACATGAAGAACAGTTTCTGTATGCAGTCACAGTAAATGCAAATCTTGATTTTGTTGATCCACATTCCACAGTTGTGTCCACACACTGACCCCAGTCTCTTGTTTATAACAGCTCCACGGCAAGCACAACTGCAGCACAAACGCTGACTGTGAAGGAGGGAGTTTCAAACGTACGGGACATGGTAAATCCTGACGGCCTGACAGTGTGTGGCGTCAGCAGTCCTCACTGAGTAACCGTCTGTCCATCTGTGGCCAAACGGCGATCAACGTTGGCTTTCTGTTATTTTGTCTTTTTTCCGCGAGGGACGAAAGCTCTTCTTAAAAACTTTAACTTCTTAATAGGATAGTTTTGATTGTTTGAAGTGGAGGTTGAATGAGGTGCTTAAATATAGTCACTGTATTACCTATAGTAGATGGCGTTTGGAGAATCAGATAGGAGTACCATCACTGAAGATAAGCAATGTTCTGCTGTGGATGTGGGCAGAACAAAACATATTTCAGCCACCAGAAAGAAGGGCCCACCTAAAAAAATCTATATCAGTTTCATTATATTAAGAAATTCTTCACAGCTGTACCTTACATTATATCTATCTATGCTCTCTCCAAATCTTCCTTTGACAAAAAAAGTAACCTCCAAGAACACGGGAGCATAGATAACGGCTTTAGTTCCCTGTGGGAAAGCTCAGTCTAATGTCAAGGTAAAGCGGCAAAAGCATTCTAAACATAGCGTACACGTAAACTGATTTTGCTGTTTTGTAGGGGGCCTTTCTTTCACAGCAGGACATTGCTTTGCTTTCGTGCCAGTACTTCTGGAGGCATGCCGAACACCATCTAAGTATCTTCTACAACCTCACTACAAACAATCCAAACCATGCCTTTAAAGTAAGGCCCAGATGCACTTTTTGTAGAATGGGTTGTGGCCCTTGAGAACTGCTATAGGATGGGCTCACACATCACATCTGACTCATCATTGTCGCTGCTAAGATAAACATTTAGATGTAATTCATGCATTGCTCTCGTCTAGCATCGAGAAAATAAATGGAATTAAATCAACAACCTTCGCAACCAAACAAATAGTTTGTGTGTGTTTGGATCAGGGCTTGTTGATCCTTGAATTGTGCAAGTAAAAACCCTGCCTTAAGCAAGTAGACACATATATATATATATATAATCCCAAATGTCACTATAACTCCTGTACATATGAGCAGACACAAATCATAAGCACACAGAGACATAGAAAACTAATAACCATTCAGACAAGCTTTTTTAATAGGTACAAACATACACAGTATTGTGAGCGAGTTCAAAGAGCAGTTATATACATTTATTGTCCCCCATCTGTCCCGAGGATAAATTCGGAGCCTTTCAAGCCCTCTGTGCCCCACATCGAATTCAATAAGGCCAATGTTTGCCAAGGCTTCAGATCTGTCTGTTTCAGACCAGTCAAATTCACCTTGAGGTGCCAGTATCTCTTTAGACGCGGTGCACTGTCTCTATGCTTGTAGACAAGTAAACACGCGGAGCGCCCCTGTAGCTAAACAGACTGTCAGGCTCACGTGAAAGGTCAGCCTTAAGATGACCAAACGCTTGCTGTAGAACTGTCGGTGAACTCATCCAGCACATGATGAGAGAGACTGATAGCGACAAAGCTAATCACATGGAGAGAAATCCTAGGCGAGGATCAGCGCGAGATAAAGAAAACAGCTACTTCAGCGCTTGCTTTGCTTCTCTTTAATATCTTGCTTCTGCTGTTGATGCTAATTCAAGATAAGATGATAAAAGTGGAGGCAGAGAAATTTTTCTTTAATGTTTAAGCCTATAGTCTTTCTTTTCGTCGCTGCTCAAAACACTTGCTCCAGTTTTAAGTTTCGTGTCTAATGATGAACTCCAGTATGTTTCTATTTCAAGGACAAATGACAGGAGTCTGTGTGGAGAACAAGACTTGTGAGGTGTTGGCTTGGTGTCCTGTTGAGGACGATCACAAAATACCAGAGTATGTGGAAGCACTCAATTATTCATACTGCAAGCTGATACTGACTTGTAATTAATGTGACGATTGAATTTGTGATGATTATGTGCCATTAAGTGAACAACATAATTATCTAGACATGAGAAATATCACGTGTGGTGATTTCTGCATCTCAACACATTGGATTTGATACTCTTCTCTCTTCTGCTTATTCCCATCCAGTCCTCCTATGTTGATGTCTGCAGAGAACTACACGCTGTTCATCAAAAATTCTGTGACTTTCCCTTTGTTTGGTGTCTCAAGGTGATGGACCTCATTCATAGCAAACATAATTTGGCTCAGCAGATGCTACATAATATGTAGAAGGATAAATAGAAATAAGCCATGTGTTTTCATATATTGTCACAGCTTTATCGTAAGTATAAGTAATAATAAGTAAGTAATAATAAAACATATTTTATTACTCAAATTAGGAACTGATGTTTAGGCTTCTACTGCACTGATTTGGATTTTTCTCTTTATAACCAGTCATAGTCCCCGAACTTTATGAAAGTGTGACACTAAATCTCTGGACTACCCCTTTAAGTTTAAATGTTTTGCCATTCCAGGGGTTTAAACTCTTGTTGTTGGTCAAATCAAGCTAGTAAAATGTTGTACCTTGTCTTTAGGGGCTTAAAAACAATGAATACTTTAAATACCCACTTCAGTCATGCTCTTGATAATGCTGAATTGTTCAAACAAGTAAATCGTAGATGGTCTGACAACAATGTCCTTTGAATAAAAAAACATCTTAAGAAATCTTGCCAATATCGTACACAAGAATTGGTCTTTATCTATTAAATGCAACCAACCAAATTTGAAGTTATTGTGTTTTAATGGACATTAAAATAGCTCTATGTATAATTGTGTCTTATACCAATTGTGCTTTCAGGAGCAACCTGGTAGAGGATATTGATGCTGCATACATCAGTAAATGCCTTCATCATCCGGACGACGCTCCACTGTGTCCCATATTCAAACTGGGAGACATAGTTAAACTGTCTGGCTTTGATTTCGAAACAATCGCCAGAGTGGTAAGTTAGCTGATCTTTACTTAACACTGAATGGATAGAAACGATTGTTCAGGTTGAGAGGCAGATTTTCACTCCATCTATAGTCCCAGCTGCACATGTATCGTCTTTTGGTGCTTTGTTTCTTTTGTGTTTCCTGTTATAATGGAGACTTGTATTGTGTTCATGTGCTTGTGTCCTGACAGGGAGGGGCCATTGGTATTGTGGTGGACTGGACATGCAACTTCGATGTGGATGTAACACACTGTAAACCACAATACAACTTCCACGGTCTGTACGGAAATGCTGCTGAGACAGACAAAGCCAAAGCTTCAGTGGGCTACAATTTCAGGTGTGTAAATATAGCGTGCTTCACTGAATGAACAAAAACTATATTAGGGCCTACTTGTTTTATAATGCACTTACTTTCACACTGAGAAGATTGATAGCACTCTCATGATATGAAGCTGAAGCCAGCAGCCAGTTAGCTTAGCATTAAAACTAAGCTTTTATAGGGTGTTATTTACACCCCATAAAACCACCAAAATGTTACACTTTAGATTACACTATATATACTCTGTGTGTGTAATTAGGGAGTTTAGATGTGCTGGTAAGTGGACTTTGTTACCTTTGGACAGAGCTAGGCTTGCTGTTTACGGTGTTTATGTCAAGCGAAAGCTAACGTCTTCTGGCTGTAGCCTCATGGACAGACATGAGCGAGGTATCAATCTCTTCATCTAACCCTCGGCAAGAAAGCAAAGAAAATCGATTTCCCTCGTGGCTAAAACACATTTCGCTGATGGTCCAGTCCAGAGGAGTACATTGTTTAGCTACTGTGCATGTACTCCTGTCCGTTTCTCCAAACTGTGGGCGTGCCGACCGCCATCTACTATAGGTAATACACTTACTACGGACAAGTACCTCAAACAATCCCAATTTTAAAAATCCGAACTATCCCTTTAAAAGGTAAAGCTGCTCTGCTTCAGGTCTGTGGAGTTTGTACTCAATGCAGGCTTCCTGAAGTTTACGGTGTTTGCACAGTCCGCTCAAACTTGTTTCAAACAGTAACTTGTTATTGTTTAATGTAATCTGACAGTAGTCTGGACACACATAGGCATCAGTAGGACATTGTTTAGGTAGTGCTTGTTGGCTTTATGGGTGTTGACTCTAATGGCATGGGAAGTCTTCCCTGCCATGCCATTATTATTATCGTTTCTAATAGTAGTAATTTATTAAATTCTGTCCTTCAAACTCCTTGGCAATATGACCTGAAATGGATGATAGGGAATATGTGCAAAATCTTTATATTTATATTTGCACTCTTTGGCAAAACATTACATATTATGATAATTGCCATGACTATTTGTAGGTATGCAAAGCATTATATGGACAACAAAGTTCAGAAGAGAACCCTTCTCAAAGTGTTTGGGATCAGGTTCGATATCATTGTGCAGTCACTGGTGAGCAATACATTTGAATATTTTTATTCATGAATTTCTGACATGAGAAATAGTCAAAGGGAATGTTGAATCACCGGCACTCTGTCCTTCACAGGCGAGAAAGTTTGATATCATCCCAACACTGACAGCTATAGGCTCTGGAGTGGGCATCTTTGGAGTGGTATGTTGTAGCATGACTACTTGTAATCATTATTCATCGTCTGTGGAATACTTTGTATATTAACTATAATAATTCTGATTTTACAGGCTACTGTAGTGTGTGACTTAGTGCTGCTCTATTTACTACCAAAAAGAGCATTTTACAAGAACATGAAATTCAAATACACAGACACACATGTACAGGTAAGCCCTACGATGCTTATAAAGTGATAATATTGTGATTCTGTTGTGATGTAAATTCAGTTTGAACACAAGATGGCAGCAGAGGGGCCTTTAATGTTAACAGTCCAGACAGAAACAGAATATTCATCAACAGTGCAATTCTTTTCCTGAACATCTTTTGGACGCAGTTCAGTTCTTATGAAGGAATGCTATACACAGCACAAATAGAAACCCCAAACATGAGCGGTAACCTTCAGATTAAAGGAATACTTCACCCACATAATGATCATTTTTATATTAATTACTCACCACGTGTTACGTTGACTTCTTGAAGAAAACTTGGTTGTTCTCGCATGCCTCTACAGCAGAGGTGTCAAACTCATTTTAGTTCAGGGGCCACATAAAGCCCAATTTAATCTCAAGTGGGCCGGACCAGTAAAACCAGACCATAATAACCTATAAATAACGGCATAATGGCATAAAGTACATTCTGAAAATATTCACATTTAATGTACTATCTTTTTACAAAACATTGTGAACAACCTGAAATTTCTTAAGAAAAATAAGTGTAATTTCAACAATAGTATTAGTTTATCATCTACACATGTGCATTACAACTTACAGATCACAGTGTATCTACAAAGGCACACAACATTTAGTCACAGGTATCTAGAACTGAACAATTATTTTACTTTATGATCAAAACTTATCAAGATCTAGAAATTATTTTCAATTTAAATTCATTTCCACATCTGTGTAGTAATCCTGACACACCACACCATACAAACTGAAGTGGAAACTTTAAGTTACTTTTATTGAAAAATTGCAGTTAATGGGTTATCTGTAATTTTTACACTTTGCAAAGTCATCCTGCGGGCCGGATTGGACCCTCTGGCGGGCCGGTTTTGGCCCACGGGCCGTATGTTTGACACCCCTGCTCTACAGTAAACAAAGAATAAAAATAACAAGAAAAGTCTTGATGAATTTAAATTAAAGTGGGGCCCTGTGCTCTGTACCGTACAGTCTATGATTTATACCCATAACATTTACAGTCAGCGCAGAGCATATCTATGCTTAGTACAGTACAGCCATTTTATCTGATTGAAGATTAAATCTTCTCCCAATCCCTTTCCAGACAGTTCCCCTCTTTAACTAAAACAGGCAGAACATTTTGTATTTACAGCATGACAGCGAGTTGCTTGGTTTAGAAAAAAGCGACTATTGCAACCTTGAAGCAAATGCAAGACAAGTCCAAGGCACTGGCCAGTCCAATGTGAGTGCACGTAGAAGTCTAGACAGTAGAGTAGATTTTTTATTTTCGTTACCTGAGAGGTCTAAATGGATTTGACTTTTATCCTACAGGATCCTGACTCGGAGGCAGGTAGCACAGAGACAGAGGTATCCAAAGTAAGAGTTTCATATATATCTTACAAAAAATAAAGCCTATGTACGGAAGCCCTGGGAGGAAAGAGTTTCATTAATTTAGCTCAGGCAAAAAAATCCAATATGTAGGAGATAATATCTCATACTTAGGGGATACGCATACAAAAAATAAATGCCCTCTCAGGGCTTCCGTATATTTGCTTTACTTTTGTTATGGCTGTTGTTTTATCTATCTGCTATTTTTGTAGAAATGACCTGGGAGCAAACCTTGAAGGCGGTGCTTTGAAGGAGTATTGTTCTGGGACCCTGAGAGACAACGTACACACACACACACACACACACACACACAGACTCTGAACGGATTCAGGATTGGAGAAGGACAGTCGGGAGACAGTGTGTCCATTTATTCAACGGGACCTTCTACCAACAACATGTTTCCTCTCTTACAGCCACCCTGAGTGACTGTGACTATTGCTGTTGTATGTAGAACTTTAGCGTAGCTCAAATGTATGTGTACTTTTTCGGGTGTAGCTCGGTTTGCTTTTGTTCACACTTTGGGTGTAACCTCCAACTCCACCACATTCGTGCAGGGGAAATAAAACTTTCTTACCACTTGCGTGTGTACACAAATCCCCATAACTCATTACCCATTAACTGTCGCAGTCTTTTGTCAAAGTCACGCAATGTGCAGATGTGCCACTGTCTGAGTGATTCATTCACTCCTGTGTGCACCTTGTGATCTACGATTGAATTCAATAAAATATGTACAGTAATGTTACGGCTTTTTTCTTTTGTATCACAGCGCAAGTATCAAACAGAAATACAGGTAAACCTTTTTATTGTCTTTGATTATGTCTAGGTGTACAAAAAGCATGCAAAAAATAGCTTCTTTATATATATATGTACATATTTACATTACAACAACTGCATTCCATAGGGATGTGCCATGCTTCTGTTTGTGTATGCGTGACAGGCGAGTGTGTACATTCAGAAAAATGCACAAGACAACACGAGACGCAGAGACAGCAGGCACCTTCAGGACAAACATCAGGACAGTCACATAATATGCACAGCAGCGGTCCAATCATCTCTCCTCCTTTGGATATAATTATGACCTAAAATCATGAGAAAGTATTCCAGTCACTCACTTCCTGTGCTGCTACTGCAGCAACTGCCCCCATTGATTTCTCTTCTGTGTTTCACTATAGTAACAACACTAAGCCAGAAAGAGTGTGAAAACCTCCGCAAAGGATGCACAATTTAATATTTGTATTCGTTATGTATCTGGAGACAGATCTGCATCAAAATAGTGAGAGACTGCTGATTTTCAGAGAATACCTTAAGTCTGGATGTATTAGGGCTTTCTCCAAGGATGAATTGTGCAGCATTGAAAGAGTCATACAGGTGACCACTAAATTAAATTTCATAAACAATAATTGAAATGCTATCGAAATCACAATATAGCCTCCTACAATTTTCTAATCGCAGGAGGCGCAATATTTGTCTTAAATGAAATATTGCTGCAGAGATGTCTGGGCCTACACATCATATTCTTCAGACTTAAGAAAACATCTTTGTTTTTAAATGAAAATAAGAAAATGATCATTCCCTTCAATTTCGCTAATCATATTGCAATATCAGTCAGAATAATAGATATTTTTTCTAATCTTTCAGCCCTCATTGAATGTATAAAATGTGCTGTAGTACCACCTTTGGTCAAAATTAATTTACATTTAGATTGGATGAGTTGATTCAATATGTTCACATGCCATTTAAATGGAGTCGCAACTGAAAGCAGAGTTATGAATAGTCTGTTTACGAAAATTGTAAAAAGACACTTTAAATTAAATTTAGTGAAGAAATTCGTATGAGTGGTTTTGGGTGTGATTTATATGGATTGATTGGCACATCGTGGAACTTTTTAAATGGCCACATGGAATGTAATCTGCACCAAAATCAGTTCTTCCTCAGCCAATTTTGTCATTTTCTACCAAATGTAATTGAGTTTAGAAGCTGTGGATAAATGATTAAAAGGGACAGATCCCCCCCAAAATCAAAAATACATATTTTTCCTTGTACCCGTAGTGCTATTTATCAATCTAGATAGTTTTGGTGTGAGTTGTCGAGTGTTGGAACTAAACAAGTCAGCAAGATTTTGGGGCAAACTGTCCCTTTAAAACTAAGAAAAAAAACAGGACAGAAAACAAAGCCTTTGCAGAGATAATAATTCATATAAAAAAAGACTGTTGGCTGTTGAATAAGTGGTAGCTGAGTGGCATGAAGAGACCAATGTCCAATAGCTGCAGGCTTAAATGTTTCATCTGCGAGGGCAGCTTGTGATTATCCATCCCTGTGTCTCTGGAGATCTTGAACACAAGGCTGCTATTTTAAGCTGCTCCTGTGCTCTGAGCCCTGCTATTATAATAGGGTTGACGGTGTTTTAACATTATGCATCATTTTAGCAGTAAACTTGCCCCAGTTACACAATATTCACAATTGTGTTATATAGACATGTACATCTGGTCACTGCAGACAGGAGAATAACTTACTGTAAAATGGAAACAGACGAGTTTTCATTTATAAAATTTCTCAAAATCCAAGTAGCAATGCTGTGACATGCAGATCCATATCAAAAGCACGGGAGACTCTGGGAACACAGTAAATAAAGTATTTTACAGGTGAACCACAGTTTGTTTCCACAGTTCTTTTCTTGATCATAAACTGTACAATGTTAAATGGCTGGCAAGTACCAGTAGTGTTGTATGTAATCGCAATAACTTTAATATGTTTCTGCAAGTGGAAAAGTGCAAATATTTAAATACAAGCAGTATTTTAGTTTTTTTCAGCAAGGTCAACTAAAATACACATAAAAGGATGAGCGGCCCGCTCTGACAGCAGGGGCATGCCGACAATGCACCAATGACAAAGACGACAACAATATTGCACCTCTGGCACTGACAAATGTCCCTCACGACAAACACACACATGTAAAGCTGGCAACACCTAGATAAAAAAACACACTCATAAGAATGTTATCACTGTTAAACTCTTTTTTAAGCAAATAAAAAGATAGACACAACACACCATTTCATACTTTTTGGTTCAAACAGCCCTTCATTGAAGGTTACCCTGCAAACAGACCTCAGTGCCTCCGTACACACTATCCTGAGCAGAGGAACACAAATAAAGGAAAAGCATTATTAAATGAAAGACCCTTCATTTCAATCTGCATAGACAACATATCAGACATTTAGACATTAAGATATTCATGAACAACTTATCAACTTCTTTAAGGAACAATTCAATAAAAGATATAAAGCTTTACATTCCCCAGCACAGGCGAGAATAAAGTTGGCATTCTAATCATCCATGGTTTTTGTGCATAACGTCCCTGCCTCTGTGGACCTGAATCCCTAAACACAGAGGCTCAATAACAGTGTGTGCGACTCTTTCGACCAATCCCCATCTGTTCTCTGTGCTTTAGTTTGCGTCCTTCACTGGAGATACTGAGGGCAAGTTTAATAGAGGAAATGCAAAGGACTGCACTCTCCCATTTATAATCAGCCACACTGGGGACGGCACTGAAGTGGATGGATGGGGAAGTGTTGTTGTTGGCAGCCTGGGCCTAATCATGACATTGAAATGCTCTTTTCACTGCGGTTCAAGTGCTCAGAGCACTCTGCCAGCCAAATACGCTTTCCTTCACAGGGCGGTGACCAAGGCCGGCAAAAGAAAAGGAAAGAAGCAAAATGGAGTTATACAAACATTGAGCGGAGGCAGAGCTGCTGAGGAGGGAAACATGTTCTCATTGATTTGAGTAGGCGGAGACAAAACAGCCCACAGTTTTGGCTTTTCTTTTAAAGTTTGGCAACCACCTTGAATTGCAAACAAAGGACTTGAATCACCCAAAAAACAAAAACAATTTTCTTTTTCATTCATCACCAACATTTGTGATCTCACAGGGTTAGAATACTAACAAACTAGCTTACACAGCTCTACACATGCATGGCTAGTGTAGAGCCTTCAAAACGAGGGAAACTAGTTAGGAACTGTGCGAAAATTACTGGGGTGTGTAGGGTGGTTAAATCTTATATTTAAAAATATAGATTGCGCATCATTATACATATTTTAAATTGGGACTCTGGACTATTCATGAATTAGAGGTCCTATAATCTAATTTAAACCTAATTAAAATGTAATCTAATTTATAAATATACTTTGTACGTCTATAAAATACTTATATTTAAGGAACAATACTTTTCACAATAGCCACCAATGCATTTTAAGTGATTACAATTAATTAACAATTTCCAAATGAATGGCAAAAATAAAAGACTGAAATGGAATTATAAAATAGGCGAGTATTATTACTACTTAACACTTTTTGTTATGATGTTATGATGTTATGTTAAGGAGACTTTTGGTAGGCATTGCATTTAGTGTCATAGGAGAAATACATAAAAGACACTTTATGAGCTGCTGTGCACAACTGAACAATCTTTTGTGATGGTTTGATTCCTTTCTTTTGAATTATTCTGTAAAAATTAAATATAAATGTGTAGTCTGACTAAAAACAGGCAGACTACCCTAACCCTAAGGAATAGAGGAAACCTGCCCCTTTTTTGACCTCCCCTCTCCCTTAATAATTGATGTACAGTCCGTTAGCCTGGATAACTTTGCATGCGTAGATTCAATTTCTTCTGTAAGAGCACTCACTGATGTTTGACTTGGACAATAAGATTATTTATGCCTTCAAATCAGCTCTGCTTCCAGGAATGTTGTATAATAATACATTCTTATTTGTAAGGGAAATGATTTAAGGTTTAAACAATCGGAGTAGTTAGTCCTATTTTTCAGTCTGTTCACACTCGCCATTCAACAACATGCACTTCCAAATGCTCCAATTTCTGCAGAATGACTTCACATTGGACCAAATAGTACAGTAGGATATGAAAATAAAGAGACTGGCGTTGGAGACAATATTTAAACAAGAGTTGGAGAAGAGGAGGGGGGAATTAACTTCTAAAAGAAATAATTACACAAAAGTCACTTTTAATGTATTCGAACACAGCAAAGTCCCTGCCCTTTCTGAGTGATCGCCTTAGACAGCTGACTTCATTTCTGTCCTATCAGAGAAGTTCAACAAGTCGGACCTATGAAGGCAGCACAGGAAGTACTATTACCGAGCTCCAAAGAAAAAGCTCCTGATGGCACAGATAGAAAATAGAGCTGTGAGACGATAACGTTGATGAACCTCAGGACATCTATGTACAACATTAACATGACTGATCATTGATCAGAAATAAAAAAGCCCAGTAGTAGTTCACTGAAGAGACATTATAATGTCATTTACATGCTGAAGTCTGTGATGATTATTCTCTTCGTCAGGCCGGCAATAGACAGTCTGATGATGAGGTCTCACTATTCATCCATGCAGACGGGAAAATAAAGATTTGACAGTTTTCTCTCCCACATTACAGTGTAATGCCAGCTGACAAACATGTTTGTGTCTTTCTTCTGCAACAATAATTTCAACTCTCAATGATCCAGAAATTCCAGAGTTCCTCGTGTCGGTTCACTGATGCTAGTCTCAACAGTAAGTGGTTGATCAGTTCAGACAAGCAACATTGTAGATCACACTTACTGCGCGGAGACTCGACGTTGGAGAAGGGAAAAGAGCAAATTGGGGTGAGAAAGGATACTCTGAGGCTAACGAGAAGCAAAATCTATAAGCAGGGCCGAGCATACGAGATGTAAACCTTCAGTCTATCCAGTGTGTACAATGAAAGTGTGTAGTGTAGGGTGAGCACACAGTGGTTCAAGGAGGGATGTAAAGAGGATGGAGTTCAAGACTGCTGACAGGAGCGTCATTAAGACTCAAGAGGAGGGCTCGTCTTCATGCAGGTCCTCCAGCTCTCCTTCTCTGGGTCCATCTCCTGTGCTGCCCTTTCTGAGAGGAAATAACGGGAAAGAGAGAGTTAATATGAGCAGTTCTACAAAACCAATTGATTAGACTAATAAAAGGGATAGTTCGGTTTGAAGTGGGGTTGTACGAGGTACTTATCAGTGTATTGTCTACAGTAGATGGCATTCAGCACGCCCCCAGTTTGGAAGACAGAATTACCAGTGCAGATGCTAAGCAATATACTGCTGTACATATTTTAGCCACCCAAATTTTTTTTGTCAGTTTAAGGGTACGCCATATGTGAATATTCACATTCTAACATAGCGAACAATTAAAGTGATATCAATTTTTTTAGGTGCCTAAAATATGTTTTGCAGCCGCCCCCGTCCCCAGCAGTGCTTAGCTTCAGTGCTGGTACTCATGTCTGTTTCTCCAAACTGGAGGCGTGCCGACCGTCATCTACAGTAGATAATACTCTGACTGTGGATAATTACTTCATACAACCCCACTTCAAAGCATCTGAACTACAACTTTAGGATTGTGCTTTATCTTCCCAAATGCAGTAAAACCAAAAGAAGACTTTTTCCAATTGTTACATGATGAATATTAAAGACACAATGTAACACAGCATACAAGAGAGCAGCAGGGAGATGAGAAAACTCTCTGGGATGACAGCTGGGGAAGGGTAAGGCGGCTCCATCACTTCCCACAGTGGGGATAAGGGAGAGGAGGAGACTAAGATGATGATGATGGGCGTAGAGGCTGGTAGATGTTAGACAGACAGCGTGCCAGACTGTATTGCACAAAGCGTTACCTGAGTGAGGGGTGAAGTTTTAAAGTGGGCCGGAAGGGCCACGAGTCCCTGCAGCAAAGTGGGAGAAAAGATGGAAAAGTCACAGGTGAGAGGGCAAAGGTCACCTCAGGGGTCAAAGGCATGGTCGCTGTTGGAGATGACCTCCCCCCAACACACTTCACCTGCTCAAACTGAAGGTGCTTTGTGGAGCTTCAGTATTAGTGCCCAGTCAATTGATCAACTTACAGTTTAATTATCAATGACCATTTCAAAAGGTTTTTCCATTTTCTCATTATTATTATTATTATTATTATTTTTCTTCTCTAAGAAGGGCTCTCCACCAATTTTACGAATCAAATTCAGCTTACTCCTCATGGGGAACATGTGAGAACAGTTTTATGACTTCTTCTGTGGCTCTGAAGGAGCTTTTTCAAGTCTGAGAAAATAACCCTGGTGATGTCAGAATGATGTCATCAGTTTGGGACTTTGAAAATACAAATCTTTGACAGAAAGTCTGCATTACAAACTGTGGAACAGTAGTCATGCTTCTTTCCAGACCACTCTGAACACATTTTCCACCACCTACTACACCACTCAAAGTCAGAGGTTATACTTGTAAACTGGCGGAAAATCCATTTACCCCAAATTCATGAAAAGCAATCGTCTGGTGTCTCACAACAATGAAAGCGCATATTGTAAACCCATCAACTAAAAGGCAACATAACGTTGCCTGAATTTAATTAGAGTAATACACACTATCATACAGTCGAACCTGTTCTGCATGTGAATTGATAACCGTCAGATACGTCTCAAATGTTATGAGGTAGCTGGTTACGGTGAACAATCTCTGAAAGGTATCATCAAAAGTTCTTCAGGAAAACGTTAAAAATGCCAAAGAAATGTGGAGGCTGCACTGATAACAGTTCAATTGTGTGAACACTTGTCTCTGTCAGCCATGTTTTTTGTTTGGTGTGGTGTAACTGGAACGTTTGGAAGTTGGAAGTTGGAAGTTTCAACAGGGAAAATTCCAAACTTAGTTGTCTGGAACGCAGTTTTAGAAAATCATGTGCATTAGATGCGACGAAAGTCGATCTTTAGATGCTGTCGAGTTGCATTATGGGAAATGTAGGATTCAGTGTTTTTGAAAATCGACTCACACAAGGGACGAAAAGCCAGGATATCTTGGCCACTACTGTTCGGATTTTGACTATTCTTTTAAATGTGTCTCTTTGTGATCCCTCAATATTATGGAACTACAATACTAAATCACCGGAGCGATCCCTTAATTGATAACGGGAATACTAATTATCTGCATTTGCAGTGATTCTCACAAGTAAGATCACATTACCCATAAATCCTTCTGCTTTCTGTCACAAAAAGGATACGACAGTACTTGCGCCATCCCCTATGACAGGATGGGATGGGCAACTTTGAGGATAGGGAGGGCCACAAAAAGTGTGTCCTCACTGCCAGAGGGCCACTTTGCACCCCCCCCTCGCGGAGCTCCGACAGATTGATTTCTGGAAATTGACTCGCGGGCCGCCAGTTGACCATCCCTGCCCTATAACATCACTCTGTTTTCTATTTTACTTAACTTTAAAGCAAATGACAGTATTGTGTTAATCAGCCTCTTTCACTATTAGACCTTCACTTCTTCCACCTGCCATTCAGAGTGGAGAAACTCTTTAGGCTCTCCGAGGCTGACCATGTTGTTGTTTATTGTCCTATATGAGAACATTAATAATATTAATTAGTAATAATGAAGTGTCCTGGGAAGTGAAACATATAATAAAATGCTACACAGAAGCCACAGGGTTGTTGTTTATGGTCACCTTTTTATAGTCTTCATTCAGACTAGTGGAAAGAAAACATCCAAAATATACATTAAGTTTATTTCACTTAACGTTGTCTATTTGTGTCTGTAAATTTCTCCTAAATTCACCAAAAGTTAGTATTAGACAATGCACCATTTGCCGATTCAAACATTTAAGAAAACATGTAATACAAAAAGGATGAATGAAAGTAATCAACGTGGGAAGTTGCATGGTGATATATATTAGTTATAAATGTTGTGTCAGGCAAAATGTATTATTATCATATTAGTTTAATTCCTATCTATATTCTGAAGGTTTATACAGAAGGGTTTGTATATATTTTTCACAGTATTTCCTGATTCATGGAGTGATTCTAAGATATATCCAAAAATCCCTCTTTATAAAAAAAAGAGTTTTTAACCTGACTTTATCCAATGTTGAGATCTCTGTTCTGGAAAGGTATGCACATGAGCACATATCCAATAAGAGAATCCCTCATATTTAAGCATACATTATCAGAAACCTTGTACTACAAAAAATAATTGTCTTACTGTACTATGAGCTAAACCTTTAGGTTCAGGGCTTCACACTACTGTGAGCTTTAGATGTACAAAGCCTTGGTTTCTCTATTCTCCAGCAGTGGGCAGTATTGTTTCAAACTCCCTGCACGTCCTCTGAAAGCACCTACACATCAGATGGCAGCTCTCTGACTGCCTGGAGTGTAACAGGGGAAACCTCAGCTTAGTTAGAGGAGAAATCATCAAATACAACCCTCACAATGGGCGATTAGAGTCTCTTCCACATTCAGCGCTATAATGGCCCATCTTCGTGACCAAGTCTGCTGGACACATAACACAGATTACTGAGCCAAGGGCACCCGCAGTCCAGCGGGGAACAGCTATAGATGCTCCAATCTGCCCCTGGCTGTATTATACATGTTGGAATTGCACAACGAGATAAGAAAATTTGCCATTTCCCCTGTGATGTGGTCAATCCATGAAACAGAAAATCCAAGGTCAGCCTGAGGCGCTCATAGATCGATATTATCATCTGACACTCTGAATCCTTCGACCCTTTAAAGCGTTAAGCAACAAACAAAAAACACACGCGGCATACAATGAAAGAATGAATCATGGTGCTATGGCAACCCAAAGCAGCAGCTGCTGCTGCAGGAGTGGATGAGAGTCAACCTGATACACAAGACAGAAGAGACGGGTGTAAAGTACCGATCTATGTCAGCTAATCTCTGCAATAACAATGAGCCTGTGTGCTTTTTGTTTTTAGCTTTCTAGATGAGATATGCAGGTATGCAGCGACAGTTCACCCTATAATCAAAAACACATATCTTCTTCTTACCCGTAGAGCTATTTATCAATCTAGATTGTTTTGGTGTGCCGAGTGTTAGAGATATCCAACACTCACAACTCACACCAAAACAATTGAGATTGGAAAATAGCACTACAGGTAAGAGGGAAAATATGTATTTTTTGGATTTTGGGGCATCAACTGTTCCTTTAAGTGTTCAAAGGGGATCCGGGCGTGTAGGACTGTCAGGCAGCTGGACTGTGCGTGCTTACATGAGCAGGCTGCCAGGTGCAGACATGGACCTCTCCTCTCTCCTGCTCGGACACTCGAAGGGGTTACTGAAGGAGCGCTTCCTCAGCATGGCTCTCACCAAAATCTGAAACAATTCCAAACACAGGATGCTTACAAATACGTGCAAAAGCTCACTTTGTTTTGAACCTGTGGTGCTAGTCTGTACAGAGAATATAGCAGATGGATTGCACACAGGGGTTGAAGGAGGAGATTAACGTTTATTTTTTTTAGGATCCTATTAGCACACACAGTCAAGGACACTTAGACACACTATAGCCACATAAACACAAACTAAACAGCTCATCTTCTTGATGAACAATCAAGTACGGAAGAGAAACTAAATTGTGACACCTTTAAAAAACTGTTTTTGAACAATATGCACCAGAAATGAATTCCTCCTGACCGTGGCTCTGCACACTGTATCAATCTGGTTTTCACTTCAGGTAGCATGAACCTTCTTTCTGTTGCACATCTTATTTAATATTTGTAATGAAGTCATTCTTGAGAACATGAGAAGTTGTTTTTGTGCCATAAACTGCATGAATCTCAAAAATACCGCAAGAAGGAAACCTGGTTAGCTCAGAGTGCTTATAGCTATTTGCACATATCTGGTCAGATCCCTGGATTTTATTAAGGTGCTGAGGAATTTACACAGAACCTGTTGCACTTGTTTCAAAGTAAGACAGCTCATTCTGTTACTGAGTTATAATAAAAAGTATAACAGTTTATAAGGATATTTGATCAATGCTTTGTTGATTTTTTTGACATGCTATTAGAGTTTCAGTGTGGGACTGTGTGGCAGCTGATAGACGTTACAGACTGATGGCTTTGGATGAAAAAATCATAAAGTTCTGTTACGTTTATAATGTATCGGAAAAAAACAAATACATGTGCAGAGTCTTTTTTCATGATCCTGTAAAGCTGATAGATAATACTTTTTAAATCCTGTATTGACAGTATTGATAGTTAGTTATTGCGTTTCTTTTTTTGCGTAACAAATGTAACATATTCATGGACGATTATGAGACAATGCAACAGGCCCCCTCTCCTACATGACACACAGACTTTACAGTTGTTGAGCTTCTCTTTGTGGTCATTTTGTGTCTCTCTGTAGTTGTTTTGACTCACTTTGTTAATTTTTTTAATCTTTTGTAGTTATGTTTTGTCTGTGGTTGTTTTGCCCCTTTAGTTGTAGTTTTGTGTCTCTTTGTAGTTGATTTGGTCGTTTTGCATCTCTTCGTGGTCAGTATGTATATCTTTATCTTCTAGTGACATGTTGTAGGTGAAGACTTTGCATGTTTCTTTATTTCTAAATACTTAAATGTCCATATACAAGCTATCATTCTGGTTGTGAGAATGTTCTACCCCAGCTTCCTCATTAGTTTGTAAATGGGTAACATGTCTATAGTGTGCTACAGATCCAAAGATCATTAATCATTTCATATATGCCCTTTATGAGGCGCTGCTATGCTGTGAAACTATGTGAGCTTTAGAGCATTTATGGAGCCAGATAGTGAAGTATGTGGTTTACCTGATTGATATGGTTTATGTGAATGAAATAGTTTGAACCTTTTGTTCAGTAAAAATAGGTGGACAACCCAAAGAAAAGCTTAGAAAGTACAGGAATATACTGTTCAAACTGGTTCAAGGTGCATTTTCTTTTATTTCAGAATTGAATATGTTAAGAGTCAGTCTTGTCCTTATGAACACGGCTGCCTTCTGAAATGTAAAATCAATATGTTGCTGTATGTTTTCACAATTAGGGTTAATAGAGGACGACAGTTTTTAGGCAGCAGCTACTCTTAGAGCTTCAACTCTCTTGGAAAAGGAAATGTATCAATTTGACACAAAGTGCTTGGTGGATGGAGGAGACTCAGGGTTCCTTACCACTGCAGAGAGGCTGGGGACAAACTTGACTGAGTTCTGGATATCCTCCTCTGTCACCTCCACCACAGAGCAGTGCTCCTCCTCCAGAGGCAAGTGGTCAGTGCCTCCCTGGGTCACCCACTGGTCCATCTAGACACACACACACACACACACACACACACACAACGACATGTCATAATATACTGTATCTATGATCCACAGTCGGTAAGGTTCAGCAACTACATCCTTACAGGAAGTCTGGCTGTCAATGTTCACCTGTGTGCTTTGTTCCATGTTTAATTTTATTAATGATTAAGCCCTGCACATCATGTATATTTAACATCATTATTGAGCATTTTCTAAAGCGAAGCATACTGTTTGGATTCATGCATGAGCATTTTCTACCAGCCAGCCATTTGTTTTGATTAATGTTGTTATTATGCCACGAAAACCCAACTGCAAAGACTTAAAAGTCGTTTGAGACGGATAATCCATCACAGTGAGCAACCAGTCTGATGTTATTTTTTGTCAAACTTTTATATAAAATAAAAACATAAATAAAAAGAACAGTTTTCAGTAAAGTATCAGGATTTTAGTGGAAAACAATCCATTGCTGGTTTGGGTCTCTGATGTATGGGATCTGCAGACATCAGAGTGCATTCATGTGCAAGTGGGGAAGATTCAAGACTTCCAAAGATGACTACAACAATCAACACAATCAATCATCAACCATTAACATTAAAATGATGTTACTTATAATTCAGGAAGTTTACTTTTCTTCAACATCCCACTCAATCATTCCCAGAATCCAAAAACATGCAAGATCTGCCACTGTTTCAAATCACTGAGCATCAATATCATCAATAAAGAACTAAATGACATAATGTATAAACGCAGGATACTGATTTTAATGAGTTACTTAACTAAAGCAACCTGAAACTTTTCTTTATTTTTGTACCCTGACTTTAATTAAAAATCTAAAGTATGTAAGAGGCTTTGAGAAATTAGACCGTGATAATGTAAGTAAATACACAGCTGTGAGCTATATTTTGCGATTTTTGTCACGTAAGAGATGTGAGCGTGTGCGTTTGTGTGTGTGTGTGTGTGTGTGTGTGTGTACAAGGTTATGAATCATGCCTAATTATCTCTTTTTCCATAAACACAAACAGAGTCTCTGAACATGACTCACTGACATGTGTTAGAGTGGGGAATGACATCTGCCCTTGGCTGGTCTTGAACCTCCCCCTTTATTACTGACTCAGTTTGACCAGAGTCCTCCATAGGAACAAAAAGGTTTCATCATGCTGTGCAGCAACACAGCATGATGAGCCCCAATGAGCCCTAATGCATGTACCACAGTGAGGTCAGAGTCTCCTGAACTGGAGAGAAAGTCACAGTCATGTTGTTTCTGAACATGAACAATGGCATCCTCGTTATGATCGTGCTCAAGGTAACTGCACGTCATCCTGAACAACAGGGGACTCTCCCCGGGCTCTCATTCACAACTGCTTTGTTCTCTGTGTTACCTTGATCTCAGGGATGGTGATCCTGTTGTCTGGGTTCTTGTCCAGCATCCGCAAGATCAAAGTCCGCAGCTCTTCACTGATATTTGGTCTGCACGAAACACAGAATAATGATAACAATTGAACATTTGGAGATGAATGAAATGAAATTGGAGATTTGTGATCACTAAAAACAAACTGTCTTCTTGCAACCCCTTATCTCAGTTGCGTATGCTTATGCGAGTTGTGAGCAATTAGCACCCCCACCAGATAGAAAGTATACACAACTTGTGATGTTCTCCCCTGTGTGAGAATGCTTGTAATTTACCATCACTCTGTGTATGCTCGACTGAGCACTGGAATAAATGAAAGTGATGACAATGATGACGCAAAGACTATTTTGTTGTCCATGTTTTTGTTAAATGCCAAACTCCTAAAACGTAATGCAGTTGTTGATGGAGAACATAATTGGCTTTTTAAGTAACTTTTTATAGCAGCAATTCTCATCCGGGGCTGCTTGTACCCCAGGAGGTACTTCTGCAATAGCCAGGAGATACGAGGGAAGATTATCTCAACTCCTGTGAATAAAATAGAAATTTTCCCTGCTCAGGACTTAATGAACTACTGTAAGTAAAGTCAATGCTCTAAAACAGTGAGATCAAACCTGTGATATTAACAATAACACCATGTTTATGAAGATGCACGTTCAATGACACTGATAAAGTCTAATTAGAACGAATGATAGGAATAGAGGTCATTAGTGTCTCAGGAAAACACGTTTACGTGAGCTTAGCCATTAATCACAATGTGCACCTTCAGTATAATGGCCCAACTAGTGCTGATGACGAGGTGCTGCTCACTGTCACTGTTGGCACAGTTTGGAGATGATTCCATTAGGTGATGCGAGGATTTGAGAAGAGGGTGATGATGTTTAATGAACAAGCTTTCCCCACAATCACGGAGTCTCTTAAGCCCACATACACTTGCCACACATAGCTCCTCCACATGTTCTGTGTCTATACTTCAGTTCCTGCTCTCAGTCCATCACCACTGAGAGCCTCTTCCTGGGTTCATATCTCTCGTCAGCATCATTCACTCTTTTCAGACTTTTTATGTTAACCTTTTAGGCAAAGTGAAGATAGAGGAAGCACAGTGGCTAGTCTGTGTCCAGGCCACTGATGCCCCCTTTTGCTCTTTCAACACTTGTTTACACATGCAGGTGGCATTGCTCTCCCTGAGGTTTCTTCCATTGTTTCCCCCTTTAATTATGGGGTTTCTTTTAGGAAGTTTTTCCTTGTGCGATGCGAGGGTCTAAGGACAGAGGGTGTCGTAACCTGTACAGTCTGTAAAGCACACTGAGACAAATGTATCATTTGTGATATTGGGCTATACAAATAAATTTGATTTGATTTGATTTGATTTACTTTGTGCTGGCACTGGCTGCTGGGCCAAGCTATTCATATTTTTGCAGGTGCAATTTGTAATTGAGGAAAAAAACAGAAATGCAGATGAGAAGATAGATGAAAAATCGCCGCTGTCTCTTTTAATAAAGTGGAGGAGAGGGAAGGACGCAGGAGATGGACTTACGTTTCTGGGAAATCCACAAGCTTGGTCCGTATCTTATTGTGCAAAGCCAATATGTACTCATCAATAAAGGGGCACTGCAGGTGGAGCAGAGGAGAGAAAAACAGTGAAGGTACAGTGAATTACTACGGTGTGCCAGAGAAAATCTGTAACCCTTAAGACAACGAAGGCAAGTAACAGAAGTAATAAGCTTCTAGCATTCATTAAAATAAATGATGCCACTAGCCGGCTGTTGTATCAAACTTTCACAAATAAATGGTGATAGTGGTGTCCCTATTGGGTGCTGTTAACAAGCATTGGAATCCTTTACTGCCACCATTTCCGGACAAAATGAAAGACTAGAAATGTGCACTTACCTTCCCGAAGAGGAAACAGTAGAGAGTAACTCCCATGGCCCACACATCCAGCGCCTTTAAGAAAGAGCCAGTCGTGACATTAAATGTGTCATAATCGCAATCAGACATGAAAAAGACACATTTAGAAAACACTCTGCAGCAACCCAAACACCTACTTTCACAAACAAACCCGGTGACCTAAATCCACGCAGACTGCCTACGGTGATTTATGGGACATTTTAAGGTTATTTTTTGGGGGGACGTCTACTGGTAGATACCTTGGAGATGGATGTGTGTGATCAGTTTACACAGGCACTGCAGCGATTCATCTCTGTCCTCTCTCTCCCTGGACGAATAGCTCTCCTAGGAATCCATTTATATTACTTGATAGATATAAAATGATAAAACTAGCCCTCTGAGCCCACATAATCTATATAGCAATGCCACAGACATTTGTTATCGGTACTGCTGCATGACTCGCATGTTCTAATGGTTTGATGAGTGTCAGTTATTAAATATTCCACTGCTGATTTACAAAATCCCAAATGCTGGTGTATAATAGAGACAAAAGCTCTCTGGAGCATGTCCTGAACAAATCCAAATCAGGCAGACGACAAGAATAATCAGAGAACAAGGGGCCATCATCCAACTGCATTCATTTCTTCCGGCACTTGAACGGCTCTGACATCCTTTCTGTCTGCAATCAAATATTCTATTTTAGCCCCTCTTTTGTGAACATGCAAGGTCCCTCCTTGGGCAAATCCATCAGTGTGCCATTTGTGATTACCACTGAAGGAAGCACACTCGGTACTGTACCCGTAATGCTGGATAAGAATAGCATGTCAGTGTTGAGACCTGGGACTGGAATGGGACGGTTCTGGTAGGGCAGCACAATAACCCAATATTAATCTTGATCAAAAAGATTTACCATGATATTGATGTTTAAAATGTGTGCTTTGATCATAGAAAGCTACGCAGCATTTTTAATCAAGCCCTTCCTGAACTACCAGGGGGTGATTGAGACATTTTGGCTTCACTTTTGTGGAGCTGTCATGCTGCTGCGAGCACACCCTGCATTGTGTGATGGCATATTTATTTTTAGTTAGCATATATTTTGGGTAAAATTATTTTTTTTACATTTTGCATTGGAGAGTCACTGACCAACAGAAGAACCGTATTTTAAGTCCTATTTTTATGCAAAGATTCGTTAATTAGCAGGAATTTAGCACACCATGAAAATGAAAGCGGTGCTCTGTTCATTTAATTTTGGTAAACACAATGCATTTATATTTTGCTTCTAGGTGATACCCTGCAAATAAGGGTTATAATAAGGGTCTTATTTTGATGCAAAGATTTCTGTGAATTCAATGAAGAGGCATGAGGAAATCAATCCGATCGTTGTGGAAGAGTACCAAGTTATCCCCGACAAACAACACGGATCAATGACTGTGAAAGTAGAAACAGTAAAATGACGTGAAACATTCACAAATCAATAGCAGGTCTGTAAAATGGATTATTCAATTTCTTGACTCTCGTAATGGTGCCGCAGTCAGCTGTATTACTGGCTTCCTTGTATCAGCTGACACACACAGGGGAAAAGACTGACGATGAACATTTGCTCCTTGCATTAGGTCTGGAAACTCATCTCGGTTTAATGATTGTCATTCTCAAATCATAAGGTTCAGACTTGGAACGATACCTGCATCCGCTGTAATCACAGGAGTTCAACCTCAGGCACGCTTACTGAATGAATGTATGAATGCACCGTTAACTCACTTTTCCACTGAAGCTCTTCCGCGCGTCTGAAAGGGTCTCTGGTGCCATGAATGCAGGAGTGCCAGCAGTGCTCGACAGTAGTGCATCGTTGCCCTCAAACTGATTGCTGACCCCAAAATCTGCTATCTTCACATGGCCATCATCCCCTAGTAGCAAGTTAGATGGCTTGATGTCCCGGTGGACAATCTTCTGGTAGTGCACTGAAGACACAAGGAAGTACGTTGTCAGGTTTTTGGACCCTTCCTCAGGTGATGCTATAAAACAACATTTTGTCCTGAGGCTGGCACTGGAGAAGAGCTAACGGAGAAGACGAAGGTTTATGTGGGGCAGTGTGGTCAGATTTTTAGATTTCATGTCCACCACAACAAAAGCAGACAGAAACTAAGCCTCGTGTTTTTGAGATACCTCGTCATGAAGCGAGATGGCGCTCAACAGAAACACCATTAAGGAATCATGCTGTGGGGAATATGAATACATGTTTCATTCTGGCCATCAGTTGTAAAGAAACCACGATCCATCTACTGTCCACATATTTAAGATGTTCAACAAATGCACTACAAAATGTTTTAGTTTTATTCATACTTAAACATGAATCATATATAAAATAATGCAGAAAGGTGCATGTTATTATTTTTGGATTAAAGAGTACATTTTCTCCGGCAAAAGTCACGATTATAGCAGTTAACAAGAATGGTATAAATACTGTGAACCTAAGTCAATCTAAGACTGAAAGTGAAGTACATGTCTAAGCCTCAACACTTAGCAGCCATCTGGAGCTAAGCCCTTGGACACTTCACTGATTTGATAAGTGTTGCCTTTTTAAACCTCGTCACATTCATACATATGAAATGGTATGACACGAAAGGCTCAGACAATCATATATGTTACACAATTAATTACTATGATCCCATAGTTTGTCTACACAATTTTGGTTTAGAAATCCATCCTTATTGTAAGACTACAATACACTCCAATCCACAGGTTGTATTTTTCAAGAGGGTCAGCAATAAAAGCCAATTGGTAGGAGAATATATGTTTTTATCTCAACTACGACCTGTGACTCATGAGGTGTAAGCACTGAAAAACATTTGGTATGAAAATACCAAATGTGTATGTTGCTTTTACATACACAAAAAATATGAATGGCATGTAGTTGTCTCTTTGAGTCAACCGCAGCATTGATCCCTAATCGTTTGGCTCAGAGTGAAATGGATTTAGCAAATGAGGAGACAGCTTTCATTGAACAGAGGCTCGATACGGCTGACGTGGACCGCACAAATCTGCAGCCAGACCCTCAGGAGCATGGGGAATAAAGAGGTTAAGAGCACTTTGTTCTTTTAGATACAAAAAGGAAAATGCCACCATGTCATTACTTTTTAGTAGTGAGAGATCACACTGTTGGAAAGACAGAGTTGAGTAGCATAATGGAATAATGAAGGAATATCCTTTCTTTTTTTTTATGGCCACTCAAAACCGAGAATTCATTTCTAAAATTAATACTTTAGTTTCACTGAAACGCTTCACAGATATGTTTCAAAGACTCAAACACAGAGCCTTGTTCTGCGTGAGATACTTACGGTACTCTATGCCCAGGATGACGTCTCTGAAGAATAACCTCGCCTGCTCCTCTGACAAAGGATTGTCTGAGGGCACCTCCATCACTGGACTAAACATCCACACAGGCAGTGTACAAAACAAACACACGGACAGACAGCGAGGCAGACACAGTCACAGGTTATGTGTCAGTTGTTTCATCATTACCACAGGAATTTCATTCTCAATATGAAGACATTCAAATACAGATATATATCTAAGTAAACACAAACATCATGATCAAACATCACTGATACTAAAAACATGTGATAAAGACAATTTCTGATCCAAAACCCAACAGCACCAAAAAACTATTTAGTATCTGTTTGGATGATTGTACAGGACATAAAGAAACTACTGTCTCACAATTTCTTTCAGGGCTTCCGTAGGAACCAGCAAATTATATTTGATTAATGAATGACATAATGATTGATCAATTTTCAAAAATAGTTGGCAGTATAGACTGAGTACTTGTTTCAGTACTATTTGCATTATAATTAAAGGTTAAAAGTCAAAACACATTTGATCTTATTCAGTACTTTGTCATGTCTGTATTAGCAGTAGCAGCAGTATTTGTCATCTCTGTACTCTAGTAGCAATACATGTTGTAGTGGCAAAAGTGTTCACAGTACTGATACTAGTAACACTACGGTAACGTTAGTGGTACAAATACAAGTACTGAAGTTAGAAGTGGTAGAACGAGTTGTAATAGTACAAGCAGTATTAGTAGCAGTAGATGTAGCAATAGAAGGGAGAAGCAGTAGCACTTTGAACTGCATCTCATGTATGAAAGAATAGGATATAGTTATTATCAGGTTAATATTTTTTGGATTAGAAGAAGCCTTATTAATAGCAGCTGTATTTTCTTTTTCATTTTGATTATTGAAACTTATCAGGGCATATATGGAGCAGCAGTTCAGTTCAAATGTTTCATGCCCAGGTAAATAACTACAGTAAATGAAACTGTATATATTATATATATAATATATATATTATACTATTATACACATATATATAATAATATATATACATACTATATATATATATATATATATATATATATATATATATATATATATATATATATATATATATATATATATATACATATACAGTATACATATATATTATATATATAATATATATATACATATACACATATAGATATACATATATATATATACACACATATATATATATATATATATTATATATATATATATATATATATATATATATATATTATAATATATATATATAATATATACACCTCTCTCTCTCTCTCTCCTCTCTCTCTCTCTATATATATATATATATAAGGTGATCTATGGGACATTTTAAGGTTATTTTTTGGGGGGACGTCTACTGGTAGATACCTTGGAGATGGATGTGTGTGATCAGTTTACACCGGACTGACAGCGATTCATCTCTGTCCTCTCTCTCCCTGGACGAATAGCTCTCTAGAATCCATTTATATACTTGAGAGATATAAAATGAAAAACTAGCCCTCTGAGCCCACATAATCTATATAGCAATGCCACAGACATTTGTTATCGGTACTGCTGCATGACTCGCACTGTTCTAATGGTTGATGAGTGTCAGTTATTAAATATTCCCACTGCTGATTTACAAAATCCCAAATGCGGTGTGTATATAGAGACAAAAGCTTTCTGAGCATGTCCTGAACAAATCAAATCAGGCAGACGACAAGAATAATCAGAGAACAAGGGCCACATCATCCAACTGCATTCATTTCTTCCGGCACTTGAACGGCTCTGACATCCTTTCTGTCTGCAATCAAATACTATTTTAGCCCCTCTGTTGTGACATGCAAGGTCCCTCCTTGGGCAAAATCCTCAGTGTGCCATTTGTGATTACCACGAAGGAAGCACACTCGGTACTGTACCCGTATGCTGGATAAGAATAGCATGTCAGTGTTGAAGACCTGGGACTGGAATGGGACGGTTCTGGTTAGGGGCAGCACAATAACCCAATATTAATCTTGATCAAAAAAGATTTACATGATATTGATGTTTAAAATGTGTGCTTTGATCATAGAAAGCTACGCAGCATTTTAATCAAAGCCCTTCATGAACTACCAGGGGGTGATTGAGAACATTTGGCTTCACTTTTGTGGAGCTGTCATGCTGCCTGCGAGCACAACCTGCATTGTGTGATGGCATATTTATTGTTTTTATTTTTGTTAGCAATGTTTTGGGTAAAAATTATTTTTTTTACATTTTGCATGGAGAGTCACTGACCAACAGAAGAAAGACCGTATTTTAAGTCCTATTTTTATGCAAAGATTCGTTAATTAGCAGGAATTTAGCACACCATAAATGAAGCGGTGCTTGTTCATTAATTTTGGTAAACACAATGCATTTATATTTGCTTCTAGGTGATACCCATGCAAATAAGGTGTATAAGGGTCTTATTTTGATGCAAAGATTTCTGTGATCAATGAAGAGGCATGAGGAAATCCTCCGATCGTTGTGGAAGAGTACCAAGTTAATCACGAAAACAACAAGGATCAATGACTGTGAAGAAGTGAAAGAAACAGTGTAAATGACGTGAAACATTCACAAATCAATAGCAGGTCTGTAAAATGGATTATTCAATTTCTGAATCTCGTAATGTGTCCGCGCAGTCAGCTGTATTACTGGCTTCCTTGTATCAGCTGACACACACAGGGGAAAAGACTGACGATGAACATTTGCTCCTTGCATTAGGTCATGGAAACTCATCTCGGTTTTTAAATGTATTGTCATTCTAAAATCAAAGGTTCAGACTTGGAACGATACCTGCATCCGCTGTAATCACAGGAGTCAACCTCAGGCACGTTACTGAATGAATGTAGAATGCAACGTTCACTCACTTTTCCACTGAAGCTCTTCCGCGCGTCTGAAAGGGTCTCTGGGTCCATATGAATGAGAGTGCCAGCCAGTGCTCGACAGTAGTAGTTGCATCGTTGCCCTCAAACTGATTTGCTGACCCCAAATCTGCTATCTTCACATGGCCATCATCCCCTAGTAGACAAGTTAGAGGCTTGATGTCCGGGTGGACAATCTTCTGGTAGTGCACTGAAGACACAAGGAAGTACGTTGTCAGGTTTTTGGACCCTTCCTCAGGTGATGCTCTATAAAACAACATTTGTCCTGAGGCTGGCACTGGAGAAGAGCAACGGAGAAGACGAAGGAGGTTTATGTGGGCCAGGTGGTCAGATTTTAGATTTCATGTCCACACAACAAAAGCAGACAGAAACTAAGCTCGTGTTTTTGAGATACCTCGTCATGAAGCGAGATGGCGCTAACAGAAACACCATAAGGAATCATGCGTGGGGAATATTGAAGACCTTTTCCATAAACACAAACAGAGTCTCTGAACATGACTCACTGACATGTGTTAGAGTGGGGAATGACATCTGCCCTTGGCTGGTCTTGAACCTCCCCCTTTATTACTGACTCAGTTTGACCAGAGTCCTCCATAGGAACAAAAAGGTTTCATCATGCTGTGCAGCAACACAGCATGATGAGCCCCAATGAGCCCTAATGCATGTACCACAGTGAGGTCAGAGTCTCCTGAACTGGAGAGAAAGTCACAGTCATGTTGTTTCTGAACATGAACAATGGCATCCTCGTTATGATCGTGCTCAAGGTAACTGCACGTCATCCTGAACAACAGGGGACTCTCCCCGGGCTCTCATTCACAACTGCTTTGTTCTCTGTGTTACCTTGATCTCAGGGATGGTGATCCTGTTGTCTGGGTTCTTGTCCAGCATCCGCAAGATCAAAGTCCGCAGCTCTTCACTGATATTTGGTCTGCACGAAACACAGAATAATGATAACAATTGAACATTTGGAGATGAATGAAATGAAATTGGAGATTTGTGATCACTAAAAACAAACTGTCTTCTTGCAACCCCTTATCTCAGTTGCGTATGCTTATGCGAGTTGTGAGCAATTAGCACCCCCACCAGATAGAAAGTATACACAAACTTGTGATGTTCTTCCCCTGTGTGAGAATGCTTGTAATTTACCATCACTCTGTGTATGCTCGACTGAGCACTGGAATAAATGAAAGTGATGACAATGATGACGCAAAGACTATTTTGTTGTCCATGTTTTTGTTAATGCCAAACTCCTAAAACGTAATGCAGTTGTTGATGGAGAACATAATTGGCTTTTTAAGTAACTTTTTATAGCAGCAATTCTCATCCGGGGCTGCTTGTACCCCAGGAGGTACTTCTGCAATAGCCAGGAGATACGAGGGAAGATTATCTCAACTCCTGTGAATAAAATAGAAATTTTCCCTGCTCAGGACTTAATGAACTACTGTAAGTAAAGTCAATGCTCTAAAACAGTGAGATCAAACCTGTGATATTAACAATAACACCATGTTTATGAAGATGCACGTTCAATGACACTGATAAAGTCTAATTAGAACGAATGATAGGAATAGAGGTCATTAGTGTCTCAGGAAAACACGTTTACGTGAGCTTAGCCATTAATCACAATGTGCACCTTCAGTATAATGGCCCAACTAGTGCTGATGACGAGGTGCTGCTCACTGTCACTGTTGGCACAGTTTGGAGATGATTCCATTAGGTGATGCGAGGATTTGAGAAGAGGGTGATGATGTTTAATGAACAAGCTTTCCCCCACAATCACGGAGTCTCTTAAGCCACATACACTTGCCACACATAGCTCCTCCACATGTTCTGTGTCTATACTTCAGTTCCTGCTCTCAGTCCATCACCACTGAGAGCCTCTTCCTGGGTTCATATCTCTCGTCAGCATCATTCACTCTTTTCAGACTTTTTATGTTAACCTTTTAGGCAAAGTGAAGATAGAGGAAGCACAGTGGCTAGTCTGTGTCCAGGCCACTGATGCCCCCTTTTGCTCTTTCAACACTTGTTTACACATGCAGGTGGCATTGCTCTCCCTGAGGTTTCTTCCATTGTTTCCCCCTTTAATTATGGGGTTTCTTTTAGGAAGTTTTTCCTTGTGCGATGCGAGGGTCTAAGGACAGAGGGTGTCGTAACCTGTACAGTCTGTAAAGCACACTGAGACAAATGTATCATTTGTGATATTGGGCTATACAAATAAATTTGATTTGATTTGATTTGATTTACTTTGTGCTGGCACTGGCTGCTGGGCCAAGCTATTCATATTTTTGCAGGTGCAATTTGTAATTGAGGAAAAAAAACAGAAATGCAGATGAGAAGATAGATGAAAAATCGCCGCTGTCTCTTTTAATAAAGTGGAGGAGAGGGAAGGACGCAGGAGATGGACTTACGTTTCTGGGAAATCCACAAGCTTGGTCCGTATCTTATTGTGCAAAGCCAATATGTACTCATCAATAAAGGGGCACTGCAGGTGGAGCAGAGGAGAGAAAAAACAGTGAAGGTACAGTGAATTACTACGGTGTGCCAGAGAAAATCTGTAACCCTTAAGACAACGAAGGCAAGTAACAGAAGTAATAAGCTTCTAGCATTCATTAAAATAAATGATGCCACTAGCCGGCTGTTGTATCAAACTTTCACAAATAAATGGTGATAGTGGTGTCCCTATTGGGTGCTGTTAACAAGCATTGGAATCCTTTACTGCCACCATTTCCGGACAAAATGAAAGACTAGAAATGTGCACTTACCTTCCCGAAGAGGAAACAGTAGAGAGTAACTCCCATGGCCCACACATCCAGCGCCTTTAAGAAAGAGCCAGTCGTGACATTAAATGTGTCATAATCGCAATCAGACATGAAAAAGACACATTTAGAAAACACTCTGCAGCAACCCAAACACCTACTTTCACAAACAAACCCGGTGACCTAAATCCACGCAGACTGCCTACGGTGATTTATGGGACATTTTAAGGTTATTTTTTGGGGGGACGTCTACTGGTAGATACCTTGGAGATGGATGTGTGTGATCAGTTTACACAGGCACTGCAGCGATTCATCTCTGTCCTCTCTCTCCCTGGACGAATAGCTCTCCTAGGAATCCATTTATATTACTTGATAGATATAAAATGATAAAACTAGCCCTCTGAGCCCACATAATCTATATAGCAATGCCACAGACATTTGTTATCGGTACTGCTGCATGACTCGCATGTTCTAATGGTTTGATGAGTGTCAGTTATTAAATATTCCACTGCTGATTTACAAAATCCCAAATGCTGGTGTATAATAGAGACAAAAGCTCTCTGGAGCATGTCCTGAACAAATCCAAATCAGGCAGACGACAAGAATAATCAGAGAACAAGGGGCCATCATCCAACTGCATTCATTTCTTCCGGCACTTGAACGGCTCTGACATCCTTTCTGTCTGCAATCAAATATTCTATTTTAGCCCCTCTTTTGTGAACATGCAAGGTCCCTCCTTGGGCAAATCCATCAGTGTGCCATTTGTGATTACCACTGAAGGAAGCACACTCGGTACTGTACCCGTAATGCTGGATAAGAATAGCATGTCAGTGTTGAGACCTGGGACTGGAATGGGACGGTTCTGGTAGGGCAGCACAATAACCCAATATTAATCTTGATCAAAAAGATTTACCATGATATTGATGTTTAAAATGTGTGCTTTGATCATAGAAAGCTACGCAGCATTTTTAATCAAGCCCTTCCTGAACTACCAGGGGGTGATTGAGACATTTTGGCTTCACTTTTGTGGAGCTGTCATGCTGCTGCGAGCACACCCTGCATTGTGTGATGGCATATTTATTTTTAGTTAGCATATATTTTGGGTAAAATTATTTTTTTTACATTTTGCATTGGAGAGTCACTGACCAACAGAAGAACCGTATTTTAAGTCCTATTTTTATGCAAAGATTCGTTAATTAGCAGGAATTTAGCACACCATGAAAATGAAAGCGGTGCTCTGTTCATTTAATTTTGGTAAACACAATGCATTTATATTTTGCTTCTAGGTGATACCCTGCAAATAAGGGTTATAATAAGGGTCTTATTTTGATGCAAAGATTTCTGTGAATTCAATGAAGAGGCATGAGGAAATCAATCCGATCGTTGTGGAAGAGTACCAAGTTATCCCCGACAAACAACACGGATCAATGACTGTGAAAGTAGAAACAGTAAAATGACGTGAAACATTCACAAATCAATAGCAGGTCTGTAAAATGGATTATTCAATTTCTTGACTCTCGTAATGGTGCCGCAGTCAGCTGTATTACTGGCTTCCTTGTATCAGCTGACACACACAGGGGAAAAGACTGACGATGAACATTTGCTCCTTGCATTAGGTCTGGAAACTCATCTCGGTTTAATGATTGTCATTCTCAAATCATAAGGTTCAGACTTGGAACGATACCTGCATCCGCTGTAATCACAGGAGTTCAACCTCAGGCACGCTTACTGAATGAATGTATGAATGCACCGTTAACTCACTTTTCCACTGAAGCTCTTCCGCGCGTCTGAAAGGGTCTCTGGTGCCATGAATGCAGGAGTGCCAGCAGTGCTCGACAGTAGTGCATCGTTGCCCTCAAACTGATTGCTGACCCCAAAATCTGCTATCTTCACATGGCCATCATCCCCTAGTAGCAAGTTAGATGGCTTGATGTCCCGGTGGACAATCTTCTGGTAGTGCACTGAAGACACAAGGAAGTACGTTGTCAGGTTTTTGGAC